>NC_091960.1:6270231-6390231 GCF_031021105.1 Erythrolamprus reginae
AGATAGATAGATGATAGATAGATAGATAGATAGATGATAGATAGATAGATAGATAGATAGATGATAGATAGATAGATAGATAGATAGATAGGTGATAGATAGGTGATAGATAGATGATAGATAGATGATAGATAGATAGATAGATAGATAGATAGATAGATAGATAGGTGATAGATAGATAGATTAGATAGATAGATAGACGATAGATAGACGATAGATAGATAGATAGATAGATAGATAGATAGATAGATAGACAGATGATAGATAGATAGATAGATAGATAGGATAGATAGATAGATAGATAGATAGATAGATAGATAGATAGGTGATAGATAGATAGATTAGATAGATAGATAGACGATAGATAGACGATAGATAGATAGATAGATAGATAGATAGACAGATGATAGATAGATAGATAGATAGATAGATAGGATAGATAGATAGATAGATAGATAGATAGATAGGTGATAGATAGATAGATTAGATAGATAGATAGACGATAGATAGACGATAGATAGATAGATAGATAGATAGATAGATAGATAGATAGATAGATAGATAGATAGACAGATGATAGATAGATAGATAGATAGATAGATAGATAGATAGATAGATAGATAGATAGATAGATAGATAGATGATAGATGGATTAAAGGGGGAATGGCAGGAAACTGGCCGGGCCTTCCTGCCGCTCTCAAATTTCCTGGGAAATTTTTCCGGGCTCGCGTTCTTAAGTAGAAAATGGTTCTTAAGAAGAGCCCAAAAAATCTTCAACACCCGGTTCTTATCTAGAAAAGTTCTTAAGTAGAGGCGTTCTTAAGTAGAGGTACCACTGTATATACACACTGCTCCAAAAAATAAAAAATAAAGGCAACACTTAAACAACACAATATAACTCCAAGTAAATCAAACTTCTGTGAAATCAAACTGTCCACTTAGGAAGCAACACTGATTGACCATCAATTTCACCTGCTGTTGTGCACATTCAACTTTGTACAGAACAAAGCATTCTATGAGAATATTGCATTCATTCGGACCTAGGATGTGTTATTTGAGTTTTATTTTTGAGCAGTATATAAAACCAGTAGTAGTGAATAGTAGAATAGAATAACAGAGTTGGAAGGGACCTTAGAGGTCTTCTAGTCCAACCCCCTGTTTAGACAGGAAACCTTACACCACTTCAGACAAATGGTTGTCTAATCTCATTTTTAAAACCTCCAGTGGAGGCAAGCTGTTCCATTGATTAATTGATTAAATGTTCTGGCTGTCAGGAGTTTTCTCCTTAGTTCTAAGTTGCTTCTTTCCTTGATTAGTTTCCATTCATCGCTGCTTCTCTTGCCCTCAGGTGCTTTGGAGAGTAGCTTGACTCAGGTATTTTAAACTAGAGAACAAATAGCCAGAGCAATTCTCCTTGATCAGATTAAAACCTCATCTAGTCCAATATCCTGTTTTCCCATCAATCAACCAGATGCCTCCCAAGAAGCCCAGAAGCAGCGTTTGAACAAGTACACTCTACCAACCATCTGATTAGCAAAGTAGTTAAGTGTAGGCTGGGTGGTGTGACATGAAGTAGACAGATAGCTGGCTTGAAAATCTTAGGTCACCGAGTGTGGAGAAGGTGCTTCATCAGAGAAGGGCCAAGCCGCCCACTCTCCAGCATTTTAATGACTTTGATGAGAGAGCTGAGAGAATGCTGATCATTTTTGGATGACCCTTGGCTGGACGGGTTAGCTAATATTCTAAGGAGGCAGAAATAACATTGGAATAAATGTTGATCAGCTCGAAAAGTGAGCAGAAGCAGGGAGGCTGGACACACATTATCAACAGCAAAGTTAGTTCATATTTTATTTGTTTATTATTTATTTACTTATTGGATTTATATACCACCCCTCTCTGACGACTCGGAGCAGTTTACAACATATTAAAAACAGTATAGAATATCCTAAATCCAATTAAACTTAAAACTAGCTAATCTAAAACCCAAGTGACTTAAAAATCAGTCATTGCCATTCAAACAAACGGACATGATCGAAACATTTAAATGTGTTAAAGGGTTAAATAAGGTCCAGGAGGGAAGTGTTTTTAATAGGAAAGTGAACACAAGAACAAGGGGACACCATCTGAGGTTAGTTGGGGGAAAGATCAAAAGCAACATGAGAAAATATTATTTGACTGAAAGAGTCGTAGATGCTTGGAACAAACTTCCAGCAGATGTGGTTGGTAAATCCACAGTAACTTTTATTTATTTTGTCCAATACACAATCATACACAATGAAGGTTATAGAGGATATAGTAGAGAAGAAATACGAGATATAGGAGAGACTATAGGACAGGGGACGGAAGGCACTCTAGTGCGCTTATGCACGCCCCTTACTGACCTCTTAGGAATCTGGAGAGGTCAACCGTGGATAGTCTAAGGGTAAAATGTTGGGGGTTAGGGGATGATACTACAGAGTCCGGTAATGAGTTCCACGCTTCGACAACCCAATTACTAAAGCCATGTTTTTTACAGTCAAGTTTGGAGCGGTTAATATTAAGCTTGAATCTGTGGTGTGCTCTTGTGTTGTTGTGGTTGAAGCTGGAGTAGTCTTTGACAGGTATCCTCGGGTATCGACAGCCGAGGAAAAAAAAGCTTTGCCATCCACTAGGACAGTGATTCCCAACCTTGGCAACTTGAAGATATTTGGACTTCAACTCCCAGAATTCCTCAGCCAGCAAATTTATTTATTTATTTATTTTATTTATTTATTTATTAGATTTGTATGCTGCCCCTCTCCGTAGACTCGGGGCGGCTCACAACAATAACAAGAGCAACGTAAGAACAAATCTAATAATTTAAAAAACACTAAAAAACCCATTATTAAAAGCAAACAAACACACAAACATTCCATGAATAAACTGTATAGGCCCGGGGGAGATGTGTCAGTTCCCCCATGCCTGACGGCAGAGATGGGTCTTAAGAACTTTATGAAAGGCAAGGAGGATGGGGGCAGTTCTAATCTCTGGGGGGAGCTGGTTCCAGAGGGTCGGGGCCGCCACAGAGAAGGCTCTTCTCCTGGGTCCCGCCAAATGACATTGTTTAGTTGACGGGACCCGGAGAAGGCCAACTCTGTGGGACCTAACCGGTCGCTGGGATTCGTGCGGCAGAAGGCGGTCCCGGAGGTATTTTGGTCCGATGCCATGAAGGGCTTTATAGGTCATAACCAACACTTTGAATTGTGCCCGGAAACTGATCGACAACCAATGCAGACTGCAGAGTGTTGGTGTAACATGGGCATATTTGGGAAAGCCCATGATTGCTCTCGCAGCTGCATTCTGCACGATCTGAAGTTTCCGAACACTTTTCAAAGGTAGCCCCATGTAGAGAGCATTACAGTAGTCGAACTTCGAGGTGATGAGGGCATGAGTGACTGTGAGCAGTGAGTTCCGGTCCAGATAGGGCCGCAACTGGTGCACCAGGCGAATGCTGGCTGGGGAATTCTGGGAGTTGAAGTCCAGATTTCTTCAAGTTGCCAAGGTTGGGAAACACTGCACCAGGCAATAAATATTGCACCACTGCAGAAGGGAGAAATTCCTGTCTTTGTCTCTACCTTTTTTATGGAGAAGAACTTGCAGGGGTAGCATATTAAGAGACAGACATCTGAGACAGCTGTGTGATACGAGTCCAAAAATAGAAATAAGAAAAAAGCAATCTGGAACTAGTTCAGACAAGCGTTAGGAGACGGTTAGAGGAGTGGAAACCAAGTCTTGTGAAGAGAGATTAAAGGAACAAGGGTAGCAACTCGTCCAGAAATCTGAAAGGCTGCTTGTCACACACGGAGACGAATGCCAGGATTTCTTCCAGAGATCAGAAGGAAACCAGGAGCACCTTTTCCAACTGGCACACTGGATTCAAAAGAAGCCACAGCTCCCTGAAGCTTCTCCTGCCTTTGATTCCAATCCGTGTGTCAGAAATAAGGGCGACCAGGATCTGATCTCTCTCTCTCTTTTCCCCTTCCGTGAGTTCCCTCGTACAATGGCTACAAAGAGTGAGCTGTCAGGATCGTTTTGAGCCAACCTGAACATCTTTGACGGAAGCCAACGGCGGCCTCTGCCTTTAATGCGACGATCCTCGTTAAAGAAAAGCTACTGAGGGGGAATGCAGCTTGTCTTTGACTTAACGATGTAGCGACAGTTGCAACAGACTTAAAATAGGGGACATATGACCCGAATCCAGGATGCCAACAATTGGGCCCCCTCCCATGCAATCCTACTACCTCGGATGCTCAACAACTTGGCTGAATTTATGGCCATTTGTAGCATCCCATAGCCAGGTTACCATAGTTTATGCCCAAAACTGACACTTTGTGTGTGTATGTGTCTTTCTTTCTTTCTTTCTTTCTTTCTTTCTTTCTTTCTTTTTTTTCTTTCCTTCTTTCCTTCCTTTCTTTCTTTGTTTCTTTGTTTCTTTCCTTTGTTTCTTTCCTTTGTTTCTTTCCTTTCTTTCTTCCTTTCCTTCCTTCCTTCCTTCCTTTCTTTCTTCATTTATCTATTTATTTATTGGATTTATGTGCCGCTCCTCTCCGAGGACTTGGGGCGGCTCAGTACATATCAAAACAATATAGAAACGTAGAAGATTGACGGCAGAAAAAGACCTCATTGTCCATCTAGTCTGCCCTTATACTATTTCCTGTAATTTATCTTAGGATGGATTTATGTTTATCCCAGTCATGTTTCAATTCAGTGACTGTGGATTTACCAACCACGTCTGCTGGGAGTTTGTTCCAAGCATCTACTACTCTTTCAGTCAAATAATATTTTCTCACGTTACTTCTAATCTTTTCCCCAACTAACCTCAGACTGTGCCCCCCTTGTTCTTGTGTTTACTTATATACAGTATCCATATCTAAAAATTAATATAGTTAAAATGTCTTTAAAAACCCTAATAACATTTAAAATCACTCATTCCCATTTGCAAAGAAAAACATATTTACACTTTATTATATCTCCGGGACTGCCTTCTGCCGCACGAATCCCAGCGACCGGTTAGGTCCCACAGAGTTGGCCTTCTCCGGGTCCCGTCGACTAAACAATGTCATTTGGCGGGACCCAGGAGAAGAGCCTTCTCTGTGGCGGCCCCAACCCTCTGGAACCAGCTCCCCCCAGATATCAGAGTTGCCCCCACCCTCCTTGCCTTTCGCAAGCTCCTTAAAACCCACCTCTGTCGTCAGGCATGGGGGAATTGAAAATCTTTTCTCCCTTTCCCCTAGGCTTATAGAATTTATACATGGTATGCTTGTTGGTATGATTGATCTCTTAAATTGGGGTTTTTTAGATTACTTTTTAATATTAGATTTGTTACATTGCTTTTTATTGTTGTTAGCCGCCCCGAGTCTTCGGAGAGGGGCGGCATACAAATCTAAATAAACTAAACTAAACTAAACTAATTATTCATAAAAAAAACAATAATACACAGCAAACAAGGTGGATATGCTGGGTTTCCTATCACAATATCACAAGTCGAACACTCCCAAAGCATTTAGGATTGTGTGATGCCTTTTCATATGATGCGTGCACACCCAAGTACGGTGGCCTTTTGCAACTCACAGGTTGTGACTTTGTCAATGTTTATTGTTTTCAAATGCCGGCTGAGGTCTTTTGGCACAGCACCCAGTGTGCCGATAACTACCGGGACCACCTGTACTGGTTTATACCCGAGTCGTTGTAGTTCGGTTTTAAGATCATGACATTGGCTACGTTTTTCTTGTTGCTTTTCATCATCATCATCATCATTATTATTAATTTTGCTTCTTTTTTTGCCCCCTCTCTTTTTCTAGACTCACCGACGGCGAGAATTCATCCTCCTCAGGGAGTTATGAGGGAAGGAGACACGTTAGTTTTGACCTGTGCTGTAAACGGCAACCCACTGTAAGTCCTTTTGGATGGGAAAAAAGCAAATTTTGGACTTATAGAATAGAATAGAATAGAATTTTTGTTGGCCACGTGTGATTGGACCCACAAGGAATTTGTCTTGGTGCATATTCTCTGATCATACATAAAATAAAATATACATTTGTCAAGAATCATGTGGTACGACACTTAATGATTGTCATAGGGGTCAAATAAGCAATGAAGAAGCAATATTAATAAAAATCTTAGGATACATGCAACAAGTTACAGTCATACAGTCAACATGGGAGGAAACAGGTGAAAGGAATGATGAGAAAAACTAGTAGAATAGAAGTGCAGATTTAGTAGAAATTCTGACAGTGTTGAGGGAATTATTTGTTTAGTAGAGTGATGGCGTTCGGGAAAAAAACTGTTCTTGTGTCTAGTTGTCTTGGTGTGCAGTGCTCTGTAGCGACGTTTTGAGGGTAGGAGTTGAAACAATTTGTGTCCAGGATGCGAGGGGTCAGTAAATATTTTCCCTGCCCTCTTTTTGACTCGTGCAGTATACAGGTCCTCAATGGAAGGCAGGTTGGCAGCAATTGTTTTTTCTGCAGTTCTGATTATCCTCTGAAGTCTGTGTCGGTCCTGTTGGGTTGCAGCACCAAACCAGTGGCAGCAGGAAAGAACCTTGTTCAGAAAACCTGGGAAAAGGAAGTAGCAGCCGTTGTGGCCGCGGTTACCCAGTTCTCTCTTTTTTTTAATAAAAGACCAATTTTTACTGACATTTATTAAACTCCAAATCTGGTGCCTAGAGAAGCTGAAATTGGCGACCCCTAACAAATGAGCGCTGTCAAGTAAGATATTGGAATATTTTGGGCTTCGTCAACCAAGGGTATTGATTATCAGACCAAATCTGCCTCGGTCTGCATTTTAACTAAAACAATAGATCACAAAGCCAACTTTTCACAAAAAGATCCTTTCGCCTTTGGGTCTCTCGATGGGAGAAACAGTTCCTGGAGACAAGCTGATCAAACCACCCTGGGAACCTTGGAGACAACTTGTAGGTTTCCGATGGTCAGCCAGCATGGCCAATAGCTATTTGGTGTGGAATTCTGCAGCAGTGTTTCTCAGTCTTAGCAATTTTAAGCTGTGCGGGATTCAGCTCCCAGAATTCCCCAGACAGCATGCTGGGAAGACTAGGAGTTCTATTCCTGCCTTAGGCATGAAAGGCAACTGGGTGACTTTGAGCCAATCACCAGGAGACAGTGAGTTCTAGTCCTACCGTAGGCATGAAAGCCAGCTGGGTGAATTTGGGCCAGTCTCTCTCTCTTTTAGTCCAACCTACCTTATAAGGTTGTTGTTGTGGGAAAAATAGGAGGATAAATTAGTTAGAATTAATGTGCATATCTGGTTTTTATAATAGATAGATAGATGGATGGATGGATGGATGGATGGATGGATGGATGGATGGATGGATGGAAGGACGGACGGACGGACGTACAGACAAATAATAGATAGGGGAGGAGAGAGGGATGGATGGATGGATTAGATAGACAGACAGTAGATAGATAGATAGATAGATAGATAGATAGATAGATAGATAGATAGATAGATAATAGATAGGGGAGGAGAGAGGGATGGATGGATGGATTAGATAGACAGACAGTAGATAGATAGATAGATAGATAGATAGATAGATAGATAGAGAGAGAGAGAGAGAGAGAGATAGATAGATAGATAGATAGATAGATAGATAGATAGATAGATAGAAAGTTAGGTCGGAAGAAAGAAAGAAAGGTAGGTAGGTAGGTAGGTAGGTAGAAAGGTAGACAGACAGACCGACAGATACCTAATAAATACATTTCTCACCCTACCTGTAGCCCAGGATACAGGATACCTTAGAAAAGAACTGGGCAGATTTTAAACTGGAAGGTTTTGCCTTATTATTTTTTTTTTAAGAAACCTTAAGATTTCAAGGTCCACTAACTGATTCAATTTCTAAAATAAGATTTTTGGCCTTAAGGGGCAGAACCAAATACAAAATGGAAGCCAGAGTTTAAAATTACTAGAGTGGAATCCATAAAACAACTTTGAAAATGTGTGGACTTCAACTCCCAGAATTCCCCAGCCACCAAGTTGACGATGATAATAATGGCAATGATGATGATAAATGATGAACTTCCAAGTCTCATTGACACCTGGCCCTCCCACCACGCAATCTAAATCTTAATTTCTATAATTTGATTGGTCCAATTTAGTGAGCCCTGTTTAGGGGCCACTACATATAAACCAACCGAGGCCCTTTTTGATCTAGCGCAAATAATCTCATCCTCTTTCGGGAGATGTTGATTTCAATTTTGACTTCTCTCTGTTTTGGAGCATCAGCTGTTTGGAAAACAGTCTGTGCACGCATGTGTGAAAAATGAGACACGGGAGACAGTTTTCACAACCAATGGCATTTTAGAAAAAGAATAACTCTTGGTGGCATGTACACATCTGAGTCACTTTTCTCCTCCGACGATTGGGGTTGGAATGTTTTTATATAACCTTGGCGAAGGAGATGCCGTTTGATTTTAAAAAAAGAAAAATAATATGCAAAAATAGGACAGTAAACAAACCCTTGCTTGCTCCGGCTCAGTGTGTCAGCAATTCTGGTCTGTCTTTCGTCTCTGTATTTTGCTGCTAATGCCAATAGGCTGAAGAGTTAACAGGATTTCTGTCCTGGGCAAATTGGCTTGGAAGATTGGATTTATTGTATTTAGCCAATCCGCAACTGATAATTGCTAGACACGGTTATCGGATCCAGGATCAGTTAGGCTTAATTTTGGGAGATGATTTTGGATTGAAGCTGTGCTAAATTTTCTACAAGCCAATTACCATAACAGTTCGTTAAGTGATTGGGGGGATTTTTAATCTTGCCTCTCTTTCCCCCCCCCCCACCATTATTACGAATAATCTTTATTGCTTTTATATCTTTATATATTATTCGTATCACTGTTGTCTTCCCCCTTAATTATTTTGTAATCGATATAAAATTCTTTTGGCCTGTTTTGTAAGGGGTGGAAAATTCACACTGTCGTATTATATTAATCAGCATTCCACTAGGAAGGATATCGGTTAATTTTTTTTAAAGGCACTTTTTAATATCTTCTTATGTTTTTTCTCTCCCCCCACCCCAATATCTTCTTTTTAATTTTTTTTAAAAATAAACTTAAATATTACCCTGTTTCCCCAAAAATAAGATATCCCCCGATAGTAAGGAATCTGGAAGGAGTTGGGTGGCTTATAAATCACAGATAGATAGATAGATAGATAGATAGATAGATAGATAGATAGATAGATGGATGGATGGATGGATGGGTGGGTGGGTGGGTGGGTGGGTGGGTGGGTGGGTGGGTGGGTGGGTGGGTGGGTGGGTGGGTAGATGGGTGGGTAGATGGGTGGGTAGATGGGTGGGTGGATATAGATAGATAGATAGATAGATAGATAGATAGATAGATAGATAGATAGATAGATAGATAGATAGATAGATAGATAGATAATAGATGGATGGATGGATGGATAGATATAGATAGATAGGTAGGTAGGTAGGTAGGTAGATAGGTGATAGGTAGGTAGGTAGGTAGATAGATGATATATAGATAGGTAGATAGGTAGGTAGGTAGATAGATAGATAGATAGATAGATAGATAGATAGATAGATAGATAGATAGATAGATAGATAGATAGATAATAAGCCAAATCAGGCTTTTGAGTGCATGGCAATATGGTGAAGCGCTTATTTCAGGGTTCGAAAAAAATATAAGACAGGGTCTTATTTTGGGGGAAACATGGTGTGTTTTTTTTAAAAAAAAACCCAAAGGATTCCTGTCTTGGCTGTGGCTCCCATCAATATAATAAAGCCATTTTGCCTAAACGTCTTGCCTGTCCCGTTAGGACTCCTGAAGCCCAAATACCCTCCATTTTCCCACCCACCCTTTCGTGAACAAGCTGTCCTTGCCTCTCTCCCTGACCCGCCTGACTGATGGGTACAATTCCCGAGCAGAGTTATTACTCGAGTGGCCCCTTGATCCAGCTGCTGCTGCCTCACGTGTCCATCCATCACCTGGGCTGGCAGCGGGTAACCTTGAGGAGCAAAGAGCTGCTTTTTTCAAGTGTGTGTGTGTGTGTAGATGGAAAGGATGCGGTGCGGATGGCCAGAAGGCGGCACCAGAGAAGGAGTCCGGGGATGGAGGCACAGGCTAATGGATCCTTTTTGGGTGCCCCTTGCAGGCCCAGAGACCTTAAATGGAGCCGAGCGAACGACACGTTGCCCGAGCGAGCGCTGATAGAGGGCGAAGTGCTAACCATCCCCAGCCTCAGCATGCTGGACAACGGCACCTACTCGTGCCAAGTGGCCAACAAACACGGACGGTCCTCGGACCAGTACGTTCTGGTGGTTTACGGTAAGTTCAAAGCAAACATTTTGGCGGCCTTCCGCCTCAAGCTACAACCTCATGTTCCCGATCTTCGGGCAGCTGCTCTTTCTGGTCTTTGTGGTCCCTTTGCACTTGGGTCTAGGGCAGTGATGGCGAACCTATGGCACATGTGAAGCCATATCTGCTGGCACAGGAGCCGTTGCCCTAGCTCAGCTCCAACGTGCAGGGTTTTTGGGTCTCATAGAGGCCCTGAGAAGATGTTTTTCGCTTCCAGGGAGCCTCCAGGAGGATGGGAGAGGACATTTTTACACTCCCCCAGCTCCAGGGAAGCCTTTGGAGGGCAAAACACGAGTCTACTGGGACCACCAGAAGATGGGGAAAAAGGCCGTTTCCGGCCTCCAGAGGGCCTCCAGGGGGACGGAGAGGACAGTTTTACACTCCCCCAGCTCCAGGGAAGCCTTTGGAGGGCAAAACACGAGTCTACTGGGACCACCAGAAGATGGGGAAAAAGGCCGTTTCCGGCCTCCAGAGGGCCTCCAGGGGGCTGGGGAAGCTGTTTTCGCCCTCCCCAGGCATTGAATTATGGGTGTGGGCACTCATGCTCTTTCGGCACCCAAGGGGAAAAAAAAAGTTCACCATCACTGGTCTAGGACCACTCATCACAGCCAGCTCACCCCGGGAAAACTCTCCACGGCCAATTCACCGTGAGACAATTTACCACGGAACAAGAGTTGACACTAATGGGTGAGCAGTGTGGTCGGGCAGTAGGAAAAGCAAGTAAGATGCTTGGCTGCATAGCTAGAGGTATAACAAGCAGGAAGAGGGAGATTGTGATCCCCTTATATAGAGCGCTGGTGAGACCACATTTGGAATACTGTGTTCAGTTCTGGAGACCTCGCCTACAAAAAGATATTGACAAAATTGAACGGGTCCAAAGACGGGCTACAAGAATGGTGGAAGGTCTTAAGCATAAAACGTATCAGGAAAGACTTAATGAACTCCATCTGTATAGTCTGGAGGACAGAAGGAAAAGGGGGGACATGATCGAAACATTTAAATATGTTAAGGGGTTAAATAAGGTCCAGGAGGGAAGTGTTTTTAATAGGAAAGTGAACACAAGAACAAGGGGACACAATCTGAAGTTAGTTGGGGGAAAGATCAAAGGCAACATGAGAAAATATTATTTCACTGAAAGAGTAGTAGATGCTTGGAACAAACTTCCAGCAGACGTGGTTGGTAAATCCACAGTCACTGAATTTAAACATGCCTGGGATAAACATAGATCCATTGTAAGATGAAATACAGGAAATAGTATAAGGGCAGACTAGATGGACCACGAGGTCTTTTTCTGCCGTCAGTCTTCTATGTTTCTGTTTCTAATATTGGGGGGGGGGGGGGAGGAACAAAAGGGCATGTGAATGACAAAAATTAAAATGTTTTGAAAATTATTTCAACTAATTGAATTGTTGACTTGTCCTGGGTCAAGCTGTCCCATGGCGAGATAGCCATGTCAAGCGGCGGGTGTTTGTGTGTGTGTGTGTGTGTGTGTAAAAATCAGGAAAAATGGAAGAGAACCTTCCTTCCCTCTTTCTTTTGACAAAGCAGGACCGTTCTTGTTCATCTCTTCAGCACCTTCCTTCTTCTCCTCTGCAGATCCCGGGGCTATTGTAGAGGCCCAGACCTCGGTGCCCTATGCCATTGTTGGGGGCATCCTGGCTCTCCTCGTCTTTCTGGTCATCTGCGTCCTTATCGTCATGGTGTGGTGCTCCATCCGGCAGAAAGGTTAGTAAGGCAAACCTAGGTAAGCCCATGACGGCTCTCGTGGCTGCATTTAGGGGCATTCCAGGGGGAAAAACCAGGTCTTCCCTGTCTTTCAGAAGACTAGATGGTCCCCTGTATCTCAGTAGGCTCTTCGTGGCTACAGAGAAACTCTGCCTTCCCCATCCCCGCCAATAGAATCTCTCTTCTATCTGACCTAGTGGAACGAGCAGATACCTCCAGCCTCACAAATAACCTGGCCTTGTACATACCTTAAATAATGGGCCAGAGCGAACAGCATGTAGGTGTGTGAGTTGGGTTGAAATATGATGGCACTTGACATGATCAATGAGTGTCATGCTTGGCTGGTTCTCCTGTGCCTTGCGAGAGTTATTATTCTCTGCCTTCCTAGACTGGAGCTGCTGTTTTTTTGGGCACCAATCGAATTGGGTTTGCGATCCGGCCCTGATGTGCCGTGATCTCGCTTGTAATTCTTAAAGCGAGTCTTTCGGGAAAAGCAGCCCCACCTTGGAGGCACGGCTGTAAGACTTCTGTTGCAGCCACGCACCCATTGTGTCTCTTGTGGATGGTGGGGTGATGGTCACCACGTCGGAAGGACACTAGATTGACAAAGGCTGCCCGAAGCTGGCTCTTCCTTATCATCTTTGTTCTGTTACCCAGAGGATAGTACTGTGATACCTCATCTTACAAACGCCTCGTCATACAAACTTTTTGAGATACAAACCCGGGGTTTAAGATTTTTTTGCCTCATCTTACAAACTATTTTCACCTTGCAAACCCACTGCTGCCGCTGGGAAACCGCACCTCCGGACTTCCGTGTTTTTGTGATGCTGCAGGGGAATACCAGCAGGGGAATACCAGCAGTGCAAAAACTGGCGCTTCGCTGGCAACTGAAGTCTGGAGGTGGGATTTCCCAGTGAGGGGAGCCTCAGGGGAATCCCAGCAGTGCAAAAATACAGAGGTATGGAGGTGGGGTTTCGAGGACTTCGGTGTTTTTGTGATGCTGCGATTTCACTGATGATCCCTTTGCTGGGAAACCCCACCTCCGGACTTCCATTGCCAGCAAAGCACTTGTTTTTGCGATGCTGGGATTCCCCTGCAGCATTGCAAAAACACAGAAGTCCGGAGGTGGGGTTTCCCATGTAGTGGAGCCTCAGGAGAATCCCAGCAGCGCAAAAACGAGCGCTTCGGCTGGCAAAAGGGGTGAATTTTGGGCTTGCACGCATTAATCGCTTTTCCATTGATTCCTATGGGAAACATTGTTTCGTCTTACAAACTTTTCACCTTAAGAACCTCATCCCGGAACCAATTAAGTTTGTAAGACAAGGTATCACTGTACTGTGTTTTCCCAAAAATCAAGACAGTGTCTTATTGCGAGAGCAATCATGGGCTTCCCTAAGTATGCCCATGTCACACCAACACTCCGCAGTCTGCATTGGTTGCCGATCAGTTTCCGGTCACAATTCAACTAGAGAGAATAGCAGAAAATATAAGAGATAAAAAAGATAGAATAGATAGATGATGGATAGAAGAGATAGAAGAGAAGATATAGGCGATATAGGAGAGACTATAGGACAGGTGATGGTGGGCACTCTGGTGCACTTATGTACGCCCCTTACTGACCTCTTAAGAACCTGTTGAGGTCAACCGTAGATAGTCTAAGGGTAAAGTGTTGGGGGTTTGGGGATGATACTACGGAGTCCGATAGTGAGTTCCACACTTCGACAACTCGATTATAAAGTCATATTTTTTAAAGTCAAGTTTGGCGCGCTTAATATTAAGCTTGAATCTGTTGTGTGCTCTTGTGTTGTTTCGGTTGAAGCTGAAGTAATCCTTAACAGGCAGGGCGTTGCAGCATATAATTTACCCTCAGCTTCCCTGGTTGAGGAATGCTGGGATTTGAAGTCCAGAATTTTTAAAGTTGCCAAGGTTGGAGTTGTTCTGTCCTGATGATGAACCCCCAAAGAAATAGGTCCACACACACGGAGTTGACGAGTTTTCAGCATATAATTTCTAACAGTTTACTAGTGGGCCTTCTCCGGGTCCCGTCAACTAAACAATGTCGGTTGGCGGGCCCCAGGGGAAGAGCCTTCTCTGTGGCGGCCCCGACTCTCTGGAACCAGCTCCCCCCAGAGATTAGAACTGCCCCTACCCTCCTTGCCTTTCGCAAACTCCTTAAAACCCACCTTTGTCGTCAGGCATGGGGGAACTGAGATATCTCCCCTGCGCCTATATAATTTATGTATGGTATGTTTGTAGGTATGTCTGCTTAAAAATGGTTTTTTTTAACTATTTTAAATTTTAAATCGTAAATTATTAGATTTGCCAGGAACTGTTTTTATTGTGTTGTGAGCCGCCCCGAGTCTACGGAGAGGGGCGGCATACAAATCTAATTAATAATAATAATAATAATAATAATAATAATAATAATAATAATAATAAAAAGTTTAACTGTTTAAAATATACAGCAAGAAATCAGTCCGTTGCTTCTAGCGGCTGTTAATTAAAGTCTCATCCAGAAAACCAAAACTCTCCAAATAGTTTTCTTTGATCCACTCTCTAATTAACATGACTCACGCTGAATTGGAAGGAAGACACAGTTTTCAGTGTCTTAATTTGTAAATCACAGAAATAACCTGTGGGGTCTGTAATATATAATATGGTAAATGATTTAGCTTTACTAGATAAATGGTCAAAGCAATGGAAACTGCAGTTTAATGTTTCCAAATGTAAAATAATGCACTTGGGGAAAAGGAATCCTCAATCTGAGTATTGCATTGGCAGTTCTGTGTTAGCAAAAACTTCAGAAGAGAAGGATTTAGGGGCAGTGATTTCTGACAGCCTCAAAATGGGGTGAACAGTGCAGTCAGGCGGTAGGGAAAGCAAGTAGGATGCTTGGCTGCATAGCTAGAGGTATAACAAGCAGGAAGAGGGAGATTGTGATCCCCTTATATAGAGCGCTGGTGAGACCACATTTGGAGTACTGTGTTCAGTTCTGGAGACCTCACCTACAAAAAGATATTGACAAAATTGAACGGGTCCAAAGACGGGCTACAAGAATGGTGGAAGGTCTTAAGCATAAAACGTATCAGGAAAGACTTAATGAACTCAATCTGTATAGTCTGGAGGACAGAAGGAAAAGGGGGGACATGATCGAAACGTTTAAATATGTTAAAGGGTTAAATAAGGTTCAGGAGGGAAGTGTTTTTAATAGGAAAGTGAACACAAGAACAAGGGGACACAATCTGAAGTTAGTTGGGGGAAAGATCAAAAGCAACGTGAGAAAATATTATTTTACTGAAATAGTAGTAGATCCTTGGAACAAACTTCCAGCAGATGTGGTTGGTAAATCCACAGGAACTGAATTTAAACATGCCTGGGATAAACATAGATCCATTGTAATATAAAATACAGGAAATAGTATAAGGGCAGACAAGATGGACCATGAGGTCTTTTTCTGCCGTCAGTCTTCTACGTTTCTATGTTTCTAATCCGGCTCTCATATTCGAACGTTGACTTCCTTAACTCACCCCTCTCCCCCCCCCCCCATTTTTTTTCCGCTTGTCACAGGTTCCTACTTGACGCACGAGGCCAGTGGTCTCGATGAGCACGGGGAAGCCCGCGAAGCTTTTCTGAACGGCGGAGATGGCCATAAACGCAAGGAGGAATTTTTCATCTAAGCCGGGCGGGGGGCCAAGGAAGAGGAGGAGGGGGGGGGAAGGGGTCTGGGGAGAAGCTGGCGAAAGAAGGGGTGCGCGCTGCAAAATAGGTTGCAAAAACAGCCGCTGTCCCAGCTGGGGTGGGGAACGCTGGCTTCAAAAAACGGAAACAAACGAACAAAACGTTGCTTTAAAGAACACAACCCCCCCCTCTGCCATCGTGTACAAAAACCAACCGCCGGTGGCTGCCACTCGTTTTTTTTCCCCCCGGTTTGATTTTTTTTGAAACCGAGGGATTTTTTTAAACCCCTCCCCTTTTCCAGGAAGCTCCTCCCCCCCTCTCATCCCCCCCCTCCTCTCTACCTTTCGATGCCTCTTCCTCCCACCAAAAAAACCCCTCTTTCATCCCCCAACCTTTCCGGCTGGGTAGACGTGCTAAGCCAGTGGTTCTCAACCTGGGGGTCAGGACCCCTTGGGGGGTCGAGTGACCATTTCACGGGGGTCGCCTGAGACCCTGGGAAAAGACAAATTTCTCCCGGTATTAGGAACTGAAGCTTCTCTTCTTAGAACATATTTTTACAATCCGACCAAATGGGCGTTTAAAGTGGGGGCGTCTCTCTGACCTTCCTGCCAATCAGCTGGGAGAATTGGCGCTCGACTTATGGTTGGGGGTCACCACAACACGAGGAACCGTACTAAGGGGTCGTGGCCTTAGAAAGGTTGAGAACCACTGTGCTAAGCTCTGTTCCCCTCTCCTCCGAAATAATAATAACAATAATAATAATGAAAGCGAGATGGGGAGGGGGGAACAGAGCTGATGTAATTTTTGGAATTTTTGGGGTGGAATCGGTACCGTTTGGAGGGCGGGAGGGGGAAGGAAGGGGCCGTTTGTAAATAAAAGGGGAGGTGGTGGAAGAGCCAGGGGGTGTTGAAGGCAAGTCCCACCCCCCAACCCACAATTGCTTGTTAGATCCGATCTTCCCATGTATTAGCACTGAGGTTCCCAATACATGGGGAGGGAGGCACAAGGCAAATGGGGGCCTCTTTAGAGCCACCACCCTCCCAGGTCTTCTGAAGGGATGGAGAACCCTTGACCTCCTTGTCCGGGTTCTGGATGACCACAGGGACCTCGCCTCTGCATTCTTCAACCTCCGCTATCCCCCCCGCCATTCCGGAATGCTGGCGCGATGACCGTCGGCCGCAAAGGGGGCATCTCGGGGATATCTTTGGGGGGGTGTTCTCTCTTCAAGGTGGGGGATCCTTTTTGGGCTGCATGCTTTTTCCGGTCAGCGCTGGCCGGGCCGCTCGAGGACTCTTGGGAGGTCAGAAGCAGATTTAATTTCTTCAAAGCCATGATAGTTTTTTGGGAGGGGGAAGTGGGGTGGGAGGGAGGGTGGGAGGAAGAGGACGGGTGTGTGTGTGTCTGTCTGTCTGTCTGTCTCATCCTTGTTATTGTGACCACCTTGGCCGGAAGGCAGGTGATGCCCACCTGAGCAATCCAGTCCCCGCACACATCGTTCACCTCGTCACCTGTTCCATCTGGACAAGCACACTTCCACGACAGGTGGAGGACGTGGCTATTTTTATTGTCCTGTTTTGTTTTTTTTATACAGTCCAGCCGGCTTAAATATATTGGTGAAATGCAGATTAAAAGTTGTCTTCGACTCCTCCCTCCTTCCCTTTTGTGTAAAGTGGTGATAATAACCATCCTGCTCTGACCCAAGACCCACAGGGACGTAAGTAGCCTAGAACCAGGGTTCTCCAATCTTGGCAATGCCTAAGACTTGTGGACTTCAATTCCCAGAATTCTCCAGCCAGCTCATCCCAGAGAATTGTGGGAATTGGAAGTCCCCAAGTCTTAGAAATTGCCAAGATTGGAGAACCTTGGTTCTAAGCTACCCTCTCCTCTTCCTCTCCTTCTTTCCTTCTGCCTTTCCCCCGTCTCCTTTTCTTCCTTCCTTTCTTTCTTTCCTTTCTTTCCTTCCTTCCTTCCTTCCTTCTTTCTCTTTCTTTCTTTCCTTCCTTTCCTTCTTTCTTCCTTCCTTTCTCTTTCTTTCTTTCCTTCCTTCCTTTCTTTCCTTCCTTCCTTCTTTCTCTTTCTTTCTTTCTCTTTCTTTCCTTCCTTTCCTTCTTTCTTTCTTTCTTTCCTTCTTTCTTTCTTTCCTTTCCTTCTTCATTCCTTCCTTTCTTTCTTTCCTTTCTTTCCTTCTTTCTCTTTCTTTCTTTCTTTCCTTTCCTTCTTTCTCTTTCTCTCTCTCTCTTCCTTCCTTCCTTTCTTTCTTTCTTTCTTTTCTTTTCCTCTCCTCTCCTCTCCTCCTCCTCCTCCTCCTCCTCCTCTCCCCAGTCCCATCTCCTCCATAAGAAGCTGATTTTGGCCGCTCTGCAAAATGAAAACAACAACAACATCAACAAAAGCAGAACCGGAACGTAGAGACTACTCAGCCCCAGGCTTCGATCCTGTTTTCAATGAAATTCTAAGACGCAGCTGGGGTAGAAGATGGCTCCAGGATCCACTAGGGGTTTTTGCCCCAGGGACAATTGCAACAAGACTGCTGTAGATATTAAAAGTAAATAAATAATGCCTGGAATAGCTGAATTTTGGGGAAACCCCCCCCCCTGGAACGCCTTTCCCATCTCGCCATTCCCAAGGCAGCTGCCGTTCCTCGGACCCCCTTCTCGTGTTTCGCCCCCACCCCCAAAAAAGGGGCATTCCCACCATATTCTCTTAACTTCTGACCACGTCTTCACGCTTGGTGATTCCCGATAGTTCCTTCCAGGGTTTTTTTTTTGGGGGGGGGAGGGGGGGGTTGCCGGATTTTTCTCATTTGTGCCAGTAAACGCCCCCCTTTTCCCCTGCAAATCTCCCCACCACCCCCTTCGTCTCTTCTTCGTCTTGGGGAGAAAATTTGCAAACAAAAACAGAAGAAGAAACCGACCCGTGTGATTCTGTGTCCGTCTCTGGCTCGGGTTTTTTTTCCCTCTCTTTATTTTATATTGTTTCTGTCTTGGAAAGAAGGGGAGATTAAAAAAAAAAAAGGAAAAATATAATAATTAATATATAACTGGGGATTGGGATGTGTACAGAGGGGTTTATTCCTCTGCAGCCCGAGACTGTTTCCCCCGTGCCCGAAAGTTAATATATATGTAAATATCTATGTCTGCCTTTTAACCACCTTTGATACTTCAATAAATCCCCCTGATTAATTCTTTTAACACCAGTGGTTTTGCCATCCTTGTTCACGAGCGCGCGCAAACCTGCAGAACAAAGAGGGGTGGGTGAAAGGGGGCAACCGGTACAGAATGGGATACATCCACTAGACCAGGGGTAGGCAAAGTTGGCTCTTCTGTGACGTGTGGACTTCAACTCCCAGAATTCCTGAGCTAGCATGATTGGCTCAGGAATTCTGGGAGTTGAAGTCCACAATATAGCCAAGAAGGCTTCAAGAGTTGTAAACCTAATCCTACGTAGCTTCTGCTCTGGCAATCTCACACTACTTACCAGAGCTTACAAAACTTTTGCCAGACCCACCCTCGAATACAGCTCATCTGTTTGGAACCCATATCGCATCTCAGACATCAACACCCTTGAAAATGTCCAAAGATACTTCACCAGAAGAGCCCTTCACTCCTCCACTCAAAACAGAATACCCTATGAGACTAGACTTTCAATCCTGGGCCTGGAAAGTTTAGAACTAAGACGCCTTAAACAAGATCTAAGTATTGCCCACAAGATCATATGCTGCAATGTCTTGCCTGTCGGCGACTACTTCAGCTTCAACCACAACAACACAAGAGCACACAACAGATTTAAACTTAATATTAACCGCTCCAAACTTGACTGTAAAAAATATGACTTCAGTAACCGAGTTGTCGAAGCGTGGAACTCATTACCGGACTCCATAGTGTCATCCCCAAACCCCCAACACTTTACCCTTAGATTATCTACAATTGACCTCTCCAGATTCCTAAGAGGTCAGTAAGGGGCGAGTACAAGTGCACTAGAGTGCCTTCTGTCCCCTGTCCTATTGCTCTCCTATATCTCCTATACCTTTCTTCTATTCCTATATCTCTTCTATTCTTTCATTGATATGTTCTATTCCTATACTTTCTTTTCTATTATTTCTTAGATATATTTTACTATGAGTATCTCCTCTATAACCTTCATCATGCATTTTATTATGTGTATATAGATATATACCCACTAAAACCCTCATTGTGTATTGGACAGAATAAATAAATAAATAAATAAAAAAGTCATAGAAGAGCTAACTTTGCCTACCTCTGCACTAGACTAGAAGTTGGGAACTGGGTAACGTCTAGTTTAATGAAAAGATGGACCCTGCTATCAGGGTTCCAATATCTCAGGGATTGCCACAAAGAAGAAGGAGTCAAGCTATTCTCCAAAGCATCTGAGGGTAGAACGAGAAGCAATGGGTGGAAACTAAACAAGGAGAGAAGCAACTTAGGACTAAGGAGAAATTTCCTGGCAGAATTCACCATTGGAACAGCTTGCCTCCACTGCTCCAACACTGGAAGTTTTTAAGATGATGTTGGATAACCATTTGTCTGAAGTGGTGTAGGGTTTCCTGCCTAAGCAGGGGGTTGGGCTAGAAGACCTCCAAGGTCCCTATCAACTCTGTTCTTCTTTTTATTATTATTATTATTAACTACTATGGCCCTTTTATGCCTTGTGGACTTCAATTCAGGGCCAAACTATTTACGGGACGGCCTCCTCCCCCATACCTCGCTGCGACCAATAAGGGCCCGCGGAGTCGGCCTTCTCCAGGTCCTGTCTGCCAAACAATGTCGGTTGGTGGGACCTTGGGGAAGAGCCTTTCCTGTGGCGGCTCCGACCCTATGGAATTAACTGCCTCCAGAGATATATAAACATAGAAGATTGACGGCAGAAAAAGACCTCATGGTCCATCTAGTCTGCCCTTATATATTTCCTGTATTTTATCTTAGGATGGATATATGTTGATCCCAGGCATGTTTAAATTCTGTGGATTTACCAACCACGTCTGCTGGAAGTTTGTTCCAAGCATCTACTACTCTTTCACTAAAATAATATTTTCTCATGTTTCTTCTGATCTTTCCCCCAACTAACTTCAGATTGTGTCCCCTTGTTCTTGTGTTCACTTTCCTATTAAAAACACTTCCCTCCTGGACCTTATTTAACCCTTTAACCTTTTTCAATGTTTCGATCCTGTCCCCCCCCTTTCCTTTCTGTCCTCCAGATTATACAGATTGAGTTCATGAAGTCTTTCCTGATAAGTTTTATGCTTAAGACCTTCCACCATTTTTGTAGCCCGTCTTTGGACCCGTTCAATTGTATCAATATCTTTTTGTAGGTGAGGTCTCTAGAGCTCCATCCTAAGATATAATACAGGAAATAGCATAAGGGCAGACTAGATGGACCATGAGGTCTTTTTCTGCCATCAATCTTCTATGTTTCCATTTATTTTATTTATTTATTTAATTATTTATTTATTTATTTATTTATTAATCAGATTTGTATGCTGCCCCTCTCCGCAGACTCGGGGCGGCTCACAGCAATAATAATACAATATAAACAAATCTAATATTTAAGTTAATTTAAAACCCCAATTTAAAAACCAATCATACATACTAGCATACCATGCATAAATTTTATAAGCCTAGGGGGAGAGAAGGTATCAATTCCCCCATGCCTGACGACAGAGGTGGGTTTTAAGGAGCTTGCGAAAGGCTAGGAGGATGGGGGCAACTCTGATATCCGGGGGGAGTTGGTTCCAAATGGTCGGGGCCGCCACAGAGAAGGCTCTTCCCCTGGGTCCCGCCAAACGACATTGTTTAGTTGACGGGACCCGGAGAAGGCCGACTCTGTGGGACCTAACTGGTCGCTGGGATTCGTGTGGCAGAAGGCGGTCCCGGAGATATTCTGGTCCGGTGCCATGAAGGGCTTTATAGGTCATAACCAACACTTTGAATTGTGACCATGTTTCTATGATGTGCTTTTTACCCAGGCTTTACTCAAGGCTCTCATGTCCTCCCAGCTGCATCTCACCTTCTTGCAGCCTTCGTTGCTCCCCAGACCCTCTGCCCACATTTGGTGCAGTCCAGCCGAAGTCTTGCGACAAAACATTTCAAGTCCAATTCAGATTAAAACAAGAGCCGGCGTTCTGTTGCTTTTCGCACTTTTCCCTTTCTTTTCCTTCGCTCTGGTTTTTATTACTCCAGAGGGTTCCCTTCCCAGCGTTCCCCATCTGTCATGCTGTACAAAACTCTCTCTCCTGCTGGAAAATATTTCAGCCGGGAGCTCCCAGGGAAAAAAAAAATATTTTAAAACAATCGGAGAAGTGGGTGGGTGTGGATTTAATGTTAAAACAAGATGGGTATAAATTCCACGGTTTGCAGCTCTTTTTAGCAAAGCAACGACGGTGCTGAAATACTCGGGACAAGGCAGCAGAACCTGTCCCATGCTTCGCTGATGGGCAGCTATCGTTTCCCTCCCAGAATTAGCCTCAAACATCTTTGGATTCCATCGTAATCACAACTTCCTAAATGTTCAATCTGGGCCCATGAACTTCATCCTGCCATAATTTCAAGGGAATTAACTTCACACACATTATATAATAATGGAAGGTGTTGTAAGTGATCCTCGTCCAACTCTGGTAATGATAGATTCTTTTTTTTAAATTTTATTTTACAAATGTGACATACAAGACAAAAGAAAAAACATACATAAAAACATATATATACAACATTTGGGAAATGAAAATTTCCCCACTTTTTTTGGGGGGGGGGATATTTGATCAGAGAATTACACTTCTTTTACATATTATTAATTTTTGAATTCTTTTATTTGACGTGTTGCTTTGCATAAATTTTTATTTATTTATTTCTTTTAGCCAATCATAAAATTTTGCCCATGTTTTATAGTAATCTGTTGTGATTCAGCCTGAGGCTGCTCAGGGACCAGCTGTGTCTTTGCTGGCTCCATGCCCGGAGGAGGAGGACAGCAAAGAGGAGGAGGCTGAACAGTCGGACGGGAGAGAGGAAAGTCAGGAATGGGATGAAGGAGAACAGCATGAGAGCCCCGGGGGGCGGGGGGCTCTCCCCAGCCAGCAGCTTGGAGTCATTGGGTGATGACGCACAAGCCGTCATTGACATGCGACAGAGATGGTCAGATCAAAGAAAGGAGCAATTAAAGAAGTATTATCAGCACTGAATTAGGAACAGCTGGGTTTGGGTGTGGTCCTCCTTAGCAGGGTTTAAAAGGCAGGCAAGCCCTTGAAGCCGTGTGGAGTGTTATCAGTTTGCAGTTGCGTTATCCTGTCTTGTTTCTCGGCGTCTCTGTTCCTGGCTTGTGGCCCAGCAGCTTTGGAAGACCCGTGGGAGGTGTAGGTCTGCTATCTACAGCCTCGGCTTGGCAGCAAGAATTCTGTATTGCTGCATGGACTTTTGCCTTCATGGATATATCTGAAGATACAGCGTTTTCCTGTTTGTAAGGACATTTTCTGTTATCTGTGTTTTTCTTGAATTTTATAAAACTGCCTTTGCCTTTTACCAGTGTGTCTGGCTTCTCTTTTTGGGTTGGTATTGGCTTCTGGAGTGACCCAGACAGAACATAATCTGATTCTTCTTTTCCCTCTAATCTTTTGGATAGCCTGTCCATCTCCGCACAGT
This sequence comes from Erythrolamprus reginae, assembly GCF_031021105.1. Taxonomy (NCBI): domain Eukaryota; kingdom Metazoa; phylum Chordata; class Lepidosauria; order Squamata; family Dipsadidae; genus Erythrolamprus; species Erythrolamprus reginae. Next base: position 6,293,627 of record NC_091960.1, read on the forward strand.
CTAGTATTTTTTTAATTATTATGTTTTCTTCCGGTATTTTATCTGTTTTCCACTGTTGGGCATATACTATTCTGGCAGCTGTTAGTATATGTATAACTAGGTATCTTACTTCTTTTTCTATTTTTTTTATTAAAAATACCCAATAAATATAATTCTGGTTTTTTTTGTAATTTCTTCATTTGCTATTTCTTTTAACCAATTTGTTATTTTATTCCAAAACTTTTTTGCCTGTGTGCATGTCCACCGGTAATGATAGATTCTGAGGAGGAGGATCCAGGCCCATCTTGGTACCCTGGACCAGTGATGTTGCCAGCTGATGCAGGGAGAAATAGACCTGGATGAAACCAAAGGACCACCAGAGGTGGCAGATATACCAATGACAGTAGAGTCTGACTTAGACGAGGAGAAAGATCAGGAGTCTTTGTTAGATGCCCGCTTTAGAAGATTAAGAAAAAGACAGGAATACCTATATGGGAAAAGGAAGTAGTCTGTAATTTGTAACTCTAGGGAATTGTTGACTACTTCCTATAAGGGTGGTGCATGGGTAATTCGGGGTGGTGTGCCAACGTTTTGCAATGGAATCGGATGATGTTTGAGGTCTCAGCCAGGTTAGACAACTGTTATTTTTCTGCTAAAATCCTTGGAGAAAAAGTGCTGTTTGCGGAGATGCTGGGAAGCTGTAAAAGTAAGTCTGTGAAACTGGAGACTCCTTATCTCATGAAGGAATGTGCAAATTAGCTTCGATCTTGGCAGTAGCCTAACCGTGGAACTTTTATTTTTTAACTACTCTCACTGAGAAGCTGCCGAGATGAACTCACATGCATGAATTTGACTTGTATAAATGATGCTTTCTATATAAAAAGACTGATTTGAAATATCAATGCATGGATTCCTCCTTTGATTTCAAGCTACGTAGGCCTGGGATAGAACAGAAGGAATCTTAAAGTTTTCTAATCCATAACTCTCTTCTCCAAAAAGGACACAACCTGGACAAATGTCAGTCTAATGACTTCTCAACCTCATGTTCTTCTTTCGTAAAATGTTTATGTACCCAACTCCAGGTTTTCAGCCATCTTGATAAATAAAAACTATATCTAACTTTCCCAAGTGATGTTCCTTGTAAGATGTTTTCCCACTCCAACTTCCATAAGTCCCACTTCATGCCAATAGCCCATGGCAGATGGGAACTGTAGTCCAAACAGTCGGAGGTATCATGTCAGGGAAGGCAGCAGTAGCAATAGCAATTAGACTTATATACTGCTTTACAGTCATTTACAGTCCTAAGTGGTTTAGAGCAGGGGTTTCCAAGCTTGGCAATTTTAAGACTTGTGGACTTCAACTCCCAGAATTCCACAGCCAGCAATTCTGGGAGTTGAAGTCCACAAGTCTTAAAGTTGCCAAGCTTGGAGACCCCTGGTTTACCAAGTCAGCATATTGCCCCCAACATATTGACCTCACCTACAAAAAGATATTGACAAAATTGAACGGGTCCAAAGACGGGCTACAAGAATGGCGGAAGGTCTTAAGCATAAAACGTATCAGGAAAGACTTCATGGACTCAATCTGTATAGTCTGGAGGACAGAAGGAAAAGGGGGGACATGATCGAAACATTTAAATATGTTAAAGGGTTAAATAAGTTTCAGGAGGGAAATGTTTTTAATAGGAAAGTGAACACAAGAACAAGGGGACACAATATGAAGTTAGTTGGCGGAAAGATCAAGAGCAACGTGAGAAAATATTATTTCACTGAAAGAGTAGTAGATCCTTGGAACAAACTTCCAGCAGACGTGGTTGGTAAATCCACAGTCACTGAATTTAAACATGCCTGGGATAAACATATACAGTATCCATCTTAAGATAAAATACAGGAAATAGTATAAGGGCAGACTAGATGGACCATGAGGTCTTTTTCTGCCGTCAGTCTTCTATGTTTCTATGTTTCTAACAATCTGGGTCCTCATTTTACCCACCTCGGGTGGAAACCTGAGCTGGTCTTGAGCTGGTCAGGTTTGCACTGCTGGCAGTGAGCAGAATTAGCCCGCAATACCGCATTTAACCACCGGGGGCTCCGCATCCTTAGCCCTCATCTGGGCTTCACAGACTGTGGGTTCCTATTCTTTGCTGCTTGCCAGTAAATTTATCTCAGCTTTATAAACTGTTATACACACCATATTGGAAGAGGAGGGAGAGCAGCTTTTCTAAATGGTTATTTTAGACGATCACTTTAAAAAATAAAAATGCCAGAAGGATAGAAACAGATCCATCCTCCCTGCCCTTGCACTGGCCTTTTGATTTGCAATGATTTCCCAGGTTTCTGGTCCCACGTTGCTCTCCTGCCCTTTTTGAATCAAAACCAATGGGCCCGTCTCTCCCTAATGCTAAAAAATTATGGCAGCTGCCACAACCAAGACGGATGGTGTCTGCTCACCGGGGCAGCAAACTCCTCTTAAGGAGGAAATTGTTCTTAACGAAACTCATTTTCCTCATTCACAGGTAAGCGTCTTTGCAGCCTTCTGCTCTTTGGCTTCGTTGGTTCGCCTAATCCAATCGACCTCCAACCTTTCCGGGTTAGCAGAAGAGGGTGGGAAGCCACCAACATGAAATTTAATTTAATTTAATTTAACTTTTAAGGAATTGTGGGGTATGGAAGGTTAAACATTGTTCTGTCGGGCTCCCTGGTACACTCCTCCCAAAAATTCACAGGTACAAATTTCAGAGACACACACGTTTGAAAATTCAAAACAATGTTCTTTATAATGAAAAGTCACTTAACCTAAGCCCTCTTTTGGTATAGCCAAGAGCACTGGTCTCCAAACAAACTGGTAATTGCTACAAGTCCCTTATCAGTTCTGTGATACTTAGCTTGCAGCTGTGGGGCAATTCACAGTCCTTCTTCTTTCACAAAGTGACACACACTTTGCTCTGGTTTAGTTTCAAAGCGGGGGAAAATCAGCACACAAAAGGTCAAAGTCAGTAAAGCAGTCACGAAACACAACGATCAGATAATCCTCCACAATGGCCAAAACCACAGGCTGCTCTTTATAGCAGCCTCACTCATGACCACAGCCCCACCCAACCACATGTGGCCTCATTTTCTTTGATAATAATCTCTCAGTTGTTGCTGCCTATGCATCGCTCTCCGCATGCGTGGCTGTATCATTAACTCTTGTCCCGAATCCAAGGAGGAGCTAGATAATTGATCTCCTTCTGAGCTGTCTGCCCCACTCTCCTCCTCCCTGTCACTCATGTCTTCTTGGTCAGAGGAGCCTTCATCAGCAGATTCCACCGGGGACAAAACAGGTCTGCAGCATGTGGATGTCTCCCCCACTTCCACAGTCCTTGGGGCAGGAGCTGGGCCAGAGCTAACCACAACAAACATGGGTCCTTCTTCTCTATGAATCCTCATTAGCTCATTTGGGCCATGCCTGTGGGCCCAATTAGCCTGCAATACCGCATATCCGATTAGCCCAATTAACCTGCAATACCAGAGTTGAAGTCTACAAGTCTTAAATCCGGGGTAGCACAGCAAGTAGAGTGCTGTACTGCAAGTTGCTGAAGCTGACTGTAGATCTGTAGGTCAGTGGTTCATATCTCGTCACCGGTTCAAGGTTGACTCAGCCTTCCATCCTTCCTAGGTGGGTCAAATGACCCGGATTGTGGGGGCAATATATGCTGGCTCTGTTTAAAAAGTGCTGTTGATAACATGTTGTAAGTCGCCCTGAGTCTAAGGAGAAGGGCGGCATAAAAATCAATCAATCAAACAAACAAACAAATAAAATAAAATAGTTGCTGTTGTGGTTAGCTCTGGCCCAGCTCCTGCCCCAAGGACTGTGGATGTGGGGGAGACATCCACATGCTGCAGGCCTGTTTTGCCCCCGGTGGAATCTGATGATGAAGGCTCCTCTGACCAAGAAGACATGAGTGACAGGGAGGAGGAGAGTGGGGCAGACAGCTCAGAAGGAGATCAATTATCTAGCTCCTCCTTGGATTCGGAACAAGAGTTAATGATACAGCCACGCATGCGGAGAGCGATGCATAGGCAGCAACAACTGAGAGATTATTATCAAAGAAAACGAGGCCACCTGTGGTTGGGTGGGGCTGTGGTCATTAGTGAGGCTGCTATAAATAGCAGCCTGTGGGTTTGGCCATTGTGGAGGATTATCTGATTGTTGTGTTTCGTGACTGCTTTACTGACTTTGACCTTTTGTGTGCTGATTTTTCCCCGCTTTGAAACTAAACCAGAGCCAAGTGTGTGTCACTTTGTGAAAGAAGAAGGACTGTGAATTGCCTCACAGCTGCAAGCTAAGTACCACAGAACTGATAAGGGACTTGTACAAATTACCAGTTTGTTTGGAGACCAGTGCTCTTTGCTATACCAAAAGAGGGCTTAGGTTAAGTGAATTTTCATTATAAAGAACATTGTTTTGAATTTTCAAACGTGTGTGTGTCTCAAATTTGTACCTGTGAATTTTTGGGAGGATTCTACCAGAGAGCCCGACAGAACAGTTGCCAAGCTTGGAGACCCCTACTGTAAACCACTTAGAGAGGGCTGTAAAACACCGTAAAACGATATATAAGTCTAATTGCTATTGCTACTGCAGCCTTCTCTGACCTGATGCCTCCAAATGTTTGGACTACAGTTCCCATCTGCCGTGGGCTATTTGAATATGTTCTGTCTGGGTTCCCCCAGACGTCAATACCAACTAAAAAGAGTATCCAGACACGCTGGTAAAAAGCAAAGTCATTTTATATCTTTGAAAACAAACACAGATAACAAAAACTGTTCTTACAAACTGGAATGCTATGAAGCTTCACAGAAGAGTCATGACGGCCAGACAATACAACAGGCTTCTTGCTGGCATACACACCACTGTAGATAATAAAACCCACGCCTCCCCCAAGTTTTCAGCCTTCGAGGCCACAAGCCAGAATCACAGACTCCAAGGATCGAAGCAAGGTCACAGGGCTCCCAAAAGATAACTCTCCACAATACAGGAAGGGCAGGCCTGCCTTTTCAACCTTTCTGAGGAGAACCACACCCAAACCCAGCTGTTGCCTATTAGGGATGGAAATACCTGGCTAATTGTCCCCTTCGTTGTGCTGCCCTTCTCTGCCTCATATCTATGATGGCTTGTGCGTTCTCATCTAATGACTCCAGGCTACTCGCTGGGGAGAGCTCTCCCCCGGGGGTCTCAGGCTGTTCTCCCTCCTCCTCGTCCTGACATTCCTCTTCCCCATCTGCCTGGTCCTCCTCCTCCTCCTGTTCCTCGTCCTCCCCCTCTGAGCATGGAGCCGGCAGAGTTCCAGCCGTTCCCTGAGGAGCCTCAGGCTGAATCACAACAGAATAGAGTGGGACTAATGAAAGTTGGAGGGGGGGGGAACTTACAAGGAACGTCACTCGGGAAAGTTAGATATAATTTTTATTTATCAAGATGGCTGAAAACCTGGAGCTGGATACATAAAATTTTTTACTCAAGAAGAACATGAGGTTGAGAAGTGATTGGACCGACATTTCTCCAGATTGGTACCGGATCTGCTGCTTGGGAAAGAAAGTTGTGGATTAGAAAACTTTTAAAGATTCCTTCTGTTCTATATCCCGGGCCTGGGTTGCTACCAGTTCGCACCAGTTTACCTCTGCCAACTTTGGGGACTCCCGCTCTAGAAAATAAAATGAATAATGCTTGAAACCTAATGTTTTGCCAGAAACCTTGATTTTGTTTGGAGGGTTAAGACTGTCATGTGGAATGGAGCATTTTGGGGTGTTCACTTAGGCTGTGAAAGTAGCAAGGGACACTTCAGATTGTTGCCTTTGAGTAAGGGATTATTTTGTGAATGGCCATTTTAATCAGGAGGGCACCTTTACGACAATGCTCAAAATGTGCTTTCGAAAGACATTTCTGTCCTTTCACTGTTGTATAGCTGCTCACTTCTAGGATGTGGGTGAATTCGATGCCCTGCTTGTTTGGAATCCATTGATATGGGGATTGTTTTATGGTTCTTGGAAAATCCTGGGCCAAGTCACGTGATCGTCAAGCCACTCCCACCTGGTCACATGGCTGGCAAGCCACTCCTACCCAGTCCCATGATCGTCAAGCCACTCCCACCTGGTCACATGGCTGGCAAGCCACTCCTACCCAGTCCCGTGACCATCAAGCCACACCTACAAAATAATCCAGCGAATCCCAGCGACCGATAAGGTCCCACAGAGTTGGCCTTCTCTGGGTCCCGTCGACTAAACAATGTCATTTGGCGGGCCCTAGGGGAAGAGCCTTCTCTGTGGCGGCCCCGGCCCTCTGGAACCAACTCCCCCTGGAGATTAGAACTGCCCCCACCCTCCCTGTCTTTGGTAAACTACTCAAGACTCATTTATACCACCAGGCATGGGGGAGTTGAGATATTCCTTCCCCCTAAGCCATTACAAGTTATGCATGGTATGTTTGTGTGTATGTTTGGTTTTATAATAGGGGTTTTTAGTGTTTTTTATTATTGGATTGTATATGTTGTGTTTATTATCGTTGTTAGCCGCCCCGAGTCTGTGGAGAGGGGCGGCATACAAATCCAATAAATTATTATTAATTAATTATTATTATAAGCCACGCCCACAATGTATTAAAAATTATGGTAGCCCTTCATTGCATATAACCCATCCTTAAGGGCCATTTTTGCCGGCTACTTTCTAGCTTCACCATTTGAGGGGATACCCAGGGCGAAGATGAGCTCAGGTGGCAAGGAAGTTGTAATTTCGAGATGTGCTCATTTCTCTGGATCTATAGTTGTAAACCACCTCCTCTTAAAATGCATTGCTCTTTTACGATCTGATCTTTTATACATCCGAGAGAAAATTGACCCAGGCTGTCAATCGCTCCCTGCTGTTGAAACTATGCCCACCTCCCTCCCTTGAAAGGATGCTCCGTTGGAGAAAGGAATTGGGCTGTATTCGGTTTCCAGATGACAAGCATGACATGCAAATGTGCAAAAAAACAACAACACACACACAAACCCTTAACCGGCTTCATTGCTGCTAGTGTAGAGCTGTCAAAACACAGGCGCTTTGATAAAGGCGGATAATGTACATTTCACAGTATTTTAGGATTAGCTAGGATAAGCTAAATGAAGACTGGGAAGTTTATGACTCAGCGTTGTTCATATCCAACATGTTGTCTTGTCTTCACATGTTTTATGAACAGGGTTATCACATGTTTTACCAACCGGGGTATCACCTTATGTCAGAACACGGTTGATTTCTCTGGCTGCGATACGCAACATTAGTGTTTAGCTTTAGGATTCAGTCTGATGTGTGTGAATTCAGCAGGTTCTGGAGAACGGGAAGCAGAAATTTTGAGTAGTTTGTTTAGAGAACCTCTGGCTGGCCCCAGGAGTAGAGTGGGAAAGGGGATTTTGCAGTATCTTTCCCCCAGGAGTGGGGAGGGAAAGGGGATTTTGCAGTATCCTTCCCCCAGGAGTGGGGAGGGAAAGGGGATTTTGCAGTATCCTTCCCCCAGGAGTGGGGAGGGAAAGGGGATTTTGCAGTATCCTTCCCCCAGGAGTAGGGAGGGAATGGAGATTTTGCAGTATCCTTCCCCCAGGAGTTGGGAGGGAAAGGGGATTTTGCAGTATCCTTCCCCCAGGAGTGGAGTGGGAGTGGAGATTTTGCAGTATCCTTCCCCCAGGAGTAGGGAGGGAATGGAGATTTTGCAGTATCCTTCCCCCAGGAGTAGGGAGGGAAAGGGGATTTTGCAGTATCCTTCCCCCAGGAGTGGAGATTTTGCAGTATCCTTCCCCCAGGAGTAGGGAGGGAATGGAGATTTTGCAGTATCCTTCCCCCAGGAGTTGGGAGGGAAAGGGGATTTTGCAGTATCCTTCCCCCAGGAGTGGAGTGGGAGTGGAGATTTTGCAGTATCCTTCCCCCAGGAGTAGGGAGGGAATGGAGATTTTGCAGTATCCTTCCCCCAGGAGTTGGGAGGGAAAGGGGATTTTGCAGTATCCTTCCCCCAGGAGTGGGGAGGGAAAGGGGATTTTGCAGTATCCTTCCCCCAGGAGTGGAGTGGGAAAGGGGATTTTGCAGTATCCTTCCCCTGCCATGCGCCTCAAGCCACATCCACAGAACCGGTAGGGAAAAATTTTGAATTTCACCCGACTTCCTGTTTACAATGGGCTGCCCTAGATCGCGGAGTGCTAATCAGCTGTTCTCTTTTTACAGCCCAAATATCATGGCAGTTATCAACTCCTTAATAGACCCACATTTCTCCAGCTCAAGAACTTTCAGAGGTGTGGACTTCAACTCCCAGAACGCTGGCTGGGGAGTTCAGGTTCACACATGATGGCTGGAGAGTTGAAGTCTGCCAGTGTTGGATGGGGAATTCTGGGAGTTGAAGTCCGTCTGTGATCCTGGGGAATTCTGGGACTTGAAGTCCATCCGTGATGCCTGAGGAATTCTGGGAGTTGAAGTCCAGCTGTGATGCCTGGAGAATTCTGGGAATTGAAGTCCTCCTGTGATGGATGAGAATTCTGGGACTTGAAGTCCATCCATGATGCCTGGGGAATTCTGGGAGTTAAAGTCTACCTGTGATGGCCGGAGAATTCTGGGAGTTGAAGTCCACCTGTGATGGCCGGAGAATTCTGGGAGCTGAAGTCCACCTGTGATGGCCAGAGAATTCTGGGAGTTGAAGTCCACCTGTGATGGCCGGAGAATTCTGGGAGCTGAAGTCCACCTGTGATGGCCGGAGAATTCTGGGAATTGAAGTCCACCTGTGATGGCCGGAGAATTCTGGGAGCTGAGGTCCACCTATCTTAAAGTGGCTCGGATTGAGAAACACCACAACAGTGTACGAGACTCCGCTCTGCTTATTATATTCCATGTTAACATTCACAGATTCCCCCTTCCAAGGGAATAAGACCCTTCTTAAAACCGTTCATTTTGGTTTTAACTATATTGGAAAAACAAGCAATAGCTCCCCCTCCCTTTAAAAAGAAAAAGAAAGGGAAAAAACCTTATAAAAATTTGAAAGGCAATCCAGTTATCAACCTGGATCTTCTACGGTTACCTAAGGCAGTGTTTTTCAACCAGTGTGCCGCGGCACACTAGTGTGCCGTGAGACATGGTCAGGTGTGCCGTGGGGAAATTAAACACGGGTCCGCAAACTACCATTCCTGCTAGGATATCCCTTTTGTGTTCATCAAAACAGGCTCAGGTTTCACACTACGTGAGTATAAATACATTTAGAAACTATATTATTAACTATATGTATAATATGTACTGCGTTAGAGTGTCATTTTGGTTGGTGGTGTGCCCCAGGATTTTGTAAATGCAAAAAAGGTGCCACGGCTCAAAAAAGGTTGAAAATCACTGACCTAGGGGTTACGGTAGTCCAGGTGGGACACCTTGGGCAAAGAGAGAGGTAGGTGCCTCTGGAAATGTCCCAAACAACCCCTAACCATACTCACTCCATTGCCCAATTTCTTCTCCCCGATAATGGGAGCACCGCGGATTTAGCGTGATGATGGAGAGGCCCAGCTTTTGACGCACCCAGAGATGGGAGAGACGGTGCGTGTTTTTACGAGGGCTGAATATCCAACGGAGGCCTTTTATGATTGGTCTCGGCAGAAGTTGGGGGAAACACCGCTCCGCGCTGTCTTTGGCTCGGCCTGGTTTATAGCCCCCTGGGGCGCCGTAGACAATGCGGGTGATGAAAGGGAGGGAGACGAAACCCTGTTGCCACTCGCTCCGAACCGCTACCGTGGCAAGGTTCTGTTGCTTTTTATTTTGATGAAAGGAAGTGCCGGATTGGGGGGACATTTAAACTGCATAATGCAGAGACAGCATGATATATGGTGGGTGGTCTGTACACCAACTGCCTCCCCTTCCTCTGCAGGCGTTCGTATGCAAATAATAGAAAAACACCACTGAAATTCGAGGTGTTATTATCACCTTTGAGACCCAACGCAAAGCTCTAAGAAAAACAGCCTTCTGGGTCGTGATGCAGAGCTGCACTGGATTGTGGCAAGGGTTTAAAACAGGGGTTCTCTACCTGGGGGTCGGGACTCCTTTGGGGTCGGATGACCATTTCACAGGGGTCGCCTAAGACCATGGGAAAAGACAATTTTTTTCATGCTGTTAGGAACCAAAGCTTCTATTCTGGCACCTTGGAGTATATGTTTACAATCTGACCAATCAGGTGTTAACAGTGGGGGTATCCCTCTGACCTCCCTGCCAATCAGCTTAAAGGTCTGTGGGGAGAATTGGGGCTAGACTTATGGTTGGGGGTTGCCCCAACACGAGGAACAGTATTAAGGGGTCATTAGAAAGGTTGAGAACCTCTGGTTTAAAAGGAGGGCATCTAACCCTCAAACAGGTTAGATCACGGGTCTCCAACTTTGACAACTTTAAGCCTGATGGACTACGACACCCAGAATTCCCCAGCCGGCAAAGATGGACTTCAACTCCCAGAATTCCCCAGCTGGGAGTTGAAGTCCACCAGGTTTAAAGTTCCCAAGGTTGGAGACTGTTGTGGTTGCCTGGTGAAGCCCAGCATAGCAGAGCCCCCTGGTTTAGATGTTGAATTAAACCACAGGCCAAAGAGTGGGAGACCTTTGGCGAGGTTCCTAAAATAATAAGCGATTTTTTAAAAAATCCCTCCGTTGTTTTCAATGCCTGCGTTTTGCAGAAAAGGCGAGAATATATCTGCAGGCTCTTGGGGAAAAAAAGAAGGCTACCGGAGGAGCGTGAATGAAATTGAGCAGGTGGGCTGCAAAAAAGACCCCAAATAAGAAAAGCAAAACACAATGAGGTAGGTGCAATGTTAATCTGCCTCCCCCAGTCCCTATTTTGGAGGGTGTGATCCTCTCTCAATTCTGGAATGTCAATTTGTCTTTCATAATCGGGAGTCTTCATGTTTCGGACAAGATTTCTTTTGTTTTTAAATAAGGATTCTCTCTTTATCACAAACGTTCTTGCTGCCAGAGAACAAGCGCTACTGTAGAAAAGACACAAAGTTTGTCTATTTTTGAACGAACAAAATACACAATATTCTTCAATCATTGATTCTCGATTAAAAAGTCAAAATATAAAGAGGACAGCATCTGTCCGAAGAACATGAAAGAAGTCAAGGCAAGATATTGGTGAAATGAGCCACAAGAAAAAAATATATATATAGTATTTTAGCCTGGAAAGAGTAACAGAATGGCAGGCAAAGATCAGCTAATGTAGAGATCCATAGGAACCCCAATATCACTGCTACCCCCCTCCTCAATTCCTCCAAACAAGTCCCCCCCAAAAGTCAAGATAACTATTTCCCCAAATATACACAAACACAACCAATTACTGTACAGTATTGACACCAGTCCATAATCAATACAGGAAAAGAAGTTGGATCTTGAAAAAGTTCATTTCATCCTATAGAAAGGAGGGAGGAAAAATGGTTAGCGCAGCTAGTAGTTGTTGCAAAGGATATTTTAACTCTGTGGTTTTCAAAAGTTTGGCCACTTTAAGATGCGGGAACGTCAGCTCCCAGAATTCCCCAGTCAGTGTGGAGTTCGGGAAGTTCACGCCTCTTAAAAGTTGCCAAGTTTGAAAAATCTGATTTCAAGGAATACTCAATGTCCCTGGCTTGATATTCTCCAGATATATAAATGTTGTGGTTAGCTCTGGCCCTGCTCCTGCCCCAAGGATTGTGGATGTGGGGGAGACATCCACATGCTGCAGGCCTGTTTTGCCCCCGGTGGAATCTGCTGATGAAGGCTCCTCTGACCAAGAAGACATGAGTGACAGGGAGGAGGAGAGTGTGGCAGACAGCTAAGGAGATCAATTCTCTAGCTCCTCCTTGGATTCGGAACAAGAGTTAATGATACAGCCACGCATGCGGACAGCGATGCATAGGCAGCAACAACTGAGAGATTATTATCAAAGAAAATGAGGCCACCTGTGGTTGGGTGGGGCTGTGGTCATTAGTGAGGCTGCTATAAATAGCAGCCTGTGGGTTTGGCCATTGTGGAGGATTATCTGATCGTTGTGTTTCGTGACTGCTTTACTGACTTTGACTTTTTGTGTGCTGATTTCCCCCCGCTTTGAAACTAAACCAGAACAAAGTGTGTTTCACTTTGTGACAGAAGAAGGACTGTGAATTGCCTCACAGCTGCAAGATAAGTATCACAGAACTGATAAGGGACTTGTACCAATTACCAGTTTGTTTGGAGACCAGTGCTCTTGGCTATACCAAAAGAGGGCTTGGTTTAAGTGACTTTTCATTATAAAAAACATTGTTTTGAATTTTCAAACGTGTGTGTGTCTGAAATTTGTACCTGTGAATTTTTGGGAGGATTCTACCAGAGAGCCCTACAGAACATATAAATATTACTTTTTTTAAAAAAAATTTTTTTAAAAAATTTACATATAGACAATGCAGACAAACAATTCATATTCATTTTTGTGTATGATTCGATTGTGTGTTGTTTTTTATATATTGGGGTTTCTTTTTTGGACTTTTTCATCTAACACTGTAATCTAGATTTTTAAATATTAGATTTGTTACTATGTACTGTTCTTCACCATTGTTGTGAGCCGCCCCGAGTCTGCGGAGAGGGGTGGCATATAAATCCAATAAATCTAATAAATCTAATCTATATTCAGAAAGACAAAAATACAATATACATCCCCTTCCCCCCTATAGCTGACTCATCGACAGCCTCCTTTTATATTCTTTTGCGGTATTGTAACCATTGGTTTTATCTATAGTATATAGTTTATAATACTAGGTTTTAATTTCTTACTCTATAACTTATATAAATATAGTAGGTGAAAAGTTTAGTTTAGTTTAGTTTAGTTTAATCAGATTTGTATGCCGCCCCTCTCCGCAGACTCGGGGCGGCTCACAGCAACAGCAATACAAGACAAATCCAATATTAAATTAATTTTAAGAACACCACAAGTTAAAAACCAATCATACACACTAGCATACCATACACAAATTTTATAAGCCTAGGGGGAAGGAACATGTCAATTCCCCCATGCCTGACGACAGAGGTGGGTTTTAAGGAGCTTACGAAAGGCTAGGAGGGTGGGGGCAACTCTGATATCTGGGGGGAGTTGATTCCAAAGGGTCAGGGCCGCCACAGAGAAGGCTCTTCCCCTGGGTCCCGCCAAACGACATTGTTTAGTTGACGGGACCCGGAGAAGGCCAACTCTGTGGGACCTAACTGGTCGCTGGGATTCGTGCGGCAGAAGGCGGTCCCGGAAAAAAAGGGTTATATTTAAGTCTTTGACGAATTTTGGTTTAACTTATTTCTTTATCACGCAGCACTACTGGTATTTGTTCTTTTATTCATCCACATATTGAAATCTTTCCAAATCTGGTAGTATTTTGAGTTTTCTTGCTCTTTTAGCTCCAAATTTAGTTTGTCTGCTTCTGTGCAGTCTAGCATTTTTAAAATTAAATTTCGTTCATTAGGCATTGATTCCTTTTTCCAAAATTGGGCTATGGTTATTCTCATTGCTGTTATTAAGTGTTGGGTCAAATAATATTGTTCTTTTTTCATATTTTTTCCGATGACACCAAGCAAAAATATTTCCGGTTTCATTTCTAATTTAATGTCAATTATTCCTTTTATTCATTTTTGAAGTTGGTGCCGAATTCCCTTAACTTGTGCACTGGTAGGTCCACCATATATGAAAGTAGGAGCCATGTTTCTCTCCACAATTTGAGGTTAGCATACATCTTGGCTAACCTGGCTGGGGGCATGTGCCACCTATAAAACATTTTGATTGCATTTTCTTTATAGGAGGTGGATCTGGTCATTTTATAGTTGGTGTGCCACATTTTATAGTTGGTTCCCACAGAGTTGGCCTTCTCCGGCTCCCGGCGACTAAACAATGTCATTTGGCGGGACCCAGGAGAAGAGCCTTCTCTGTGGCGGCCCCGACCCTCTGGAACCAGCTCCCCCCAGATATCAGAGTTGCCCCCACCCTCCTTGCCTTTCGCAAGCTCCTTAAAACCCACCTCTGTCGTCAGGCATGGGGGAATTGAAATTGTTTTCCCCTTCCCCCTAGGCTTATAGAATTTATACATGGTATGCTTGTTTGTATGATTGGTTTCTTAAATTGGGGTTTTTTAGATTATTTTTAATATTAGATTTGTTTACATTGTTTTCTTTATTGTTGTTAGCCGCCCCGAGTCTACGGAGAGGGGCGGCATACAAATCTAATAAATAAATAAATAAATAAATAAATTTCCCCCCATTGATCTAAGTGGATTGTATGTCCGATATTAAAATATTACATCGTAGCCAATCCTCCAGTTGGGCCAGTAGGACAACCGTCATCTGGATGACCGACAATCTCGCCACAGGCTTTTGTCAAGAATGAAGAGACCTTCCCAGGATGAAATAAGAGGGCGCTGTGCAAGTTTACTAACCAGTGTATCTGTTCACATCACCAGAGGCTGGGTAACGCTCACAACAGAAGGCACGGAGTCGAGGCTGCCTTTGTAAATGGGGGTGCGCTGGCCAGACTCCTCCCTAAAAAGGAAAGACCAATGTTATGCGGTTCTTCTCCCTGATGCACAAATACCTGAACAGACAGAGCAAATAATGTTACCAGTTCCTCCATGCTTGTTTGTTTCATTCATTCATTCATTCACTCATTCACTCATTCATTCACTCACTCACTCACTAAATCATTCATTCATTCATTCATCATTCACTCATTCATTCATTCATTCACTCACTCACTCACTCACTCATTCATTCACTCACTCAATCATTCATTCATTCACTCACTCACTAAATCATTCATTCATTCATCATTCACTCATTCATCATTCACTCATTCATTCATTCATTCATTCATTCATTCACTCACTCACTCACTCACTAAATCATTCACTCATTCATTCATTCATTCACTCACTCAATCATTCATTCATTCATTCATTCATTCATTCATTCATTCATTCATTCATTCACTCATTCGAATTCTATGCCGCCCAATCCCGAAGGACTCAGAGAGGCTTACACAATAATATACCTCTGGAACCGCCTGCTACCGCATGAATCCCAGCGACCGATAAGGTCCCACAGAGTTGGCCTTCTCCAGGTCCCGTCAACTAAGCAATGCCGTTTGGCGGGCCCCAGGGGAAGAGCCTTCTCTGTGGCGGCCCCGGCCCTCAAATCAACTCTCCCCGGAGATTAGAACTGCCCCCACCCTCCTTGTCTTTCGTAAATTACTCAAGACCCATCTATACCGCCAGGCATGGGGGAGTTGAGACACCTTTCCCCCAGGCTTTTTTATATTTATGTTTGGATATGCATGTGTTGTTTGCTTTTTAAATATGATAGGGTTTTTATGTGCTTTTTAATATTAGATTTGTTTTCACTAGAATATTGTTTTTATTGTTGCTGTGAGCCGCCCCGAGTCTTCAGAGAGGGGCGGCATACAAATCTAATAAATTGAATTGAATATGATACGATACAAAGATACAAGCAATAAAAAGAAGTCGGATATAATCTCTAAAACTAACCCCGTGAGATAAAACCCATTTATATAAAAAAGCAGTCAATCATATACAGTGCATACACACCATTCATAAAGTTTGGCCGTGAAAGATGTACAATTATGCATTCTCACTTCCCAGAAGTAGATCAGCAGGTCTCTGTTATAATCAGCAGTAGGAAGACCAAAGCAAATGTTCTATATTCTATATTCCATATTCTATTTCCTATTCTATTTTATTCTCTTTTCTATTCTACTCTAGTCTATATTCTATTCTATATTTTTATTCTTCTTATTCCATTCCATCCCCCATCCCCATTTTATATATTCTATAAAATCGTCTTTCAAAAACAATGTTGGGGCTGGACTTATTTATTTATTAGATTTGTAGGCCGCCCCTCTCTGCAGACTTGGGGCGGCTAACAACAGTAAAAAGATAATATAAACAAATCTAACATTAAAAGTAATTGAAAAAACCCCAATTTAAAGAACCAATCCTACATACAGACATACCATGCATTAATTTTATAAGCCCAGGGGGAAGGGAATATCTCAATTCCCCCATGCCTGACGACAGAGGTGGGTGTTAAGGAGCTTATGAAAGACAAGGAGGGTTGGGGCAACTCTGATCTCTGGGGGGAGTTGGTTCCAGAGGGTCGGGACCACCACAGAGAAGGCTCTTCCCCTGGGTCCTGCCAAACAGCATTGTTTAGTCGACGGGACCCGGAGAAGGCCAACTCTGTGGGACCTAACTGGTCACTGGGATTTGTGCAGCAGAAGACGGTCCCAGAGATATCCTGGTCCGATGCCATGAAGGGCTTGTATTCTCTGCACCCAAAGAATCAACTTTGGAACTTTGCTTAAAGGGGAAAATAATCACGGCCGATTCCATCCCCTGTGACAGTGCATCGGTTAGATTCCGCTATTTGTGATTCGCCCGCCACTGGCAGGAATAGTACCCCCGTTTCCCAAAAAATAAGACAGCGTCTTATATTAATTTTTGCTCCCAAAGATGTGCTACGTCTTATTTTCAGGGGATGTCTTATTTTTTTTCGGTGAATTGTATCCTGTATCCTTCTGCAGCAAAAACACATCCAAACACGCAGCCGCATATCGCAGTGTTATATATGTTCTGTTTGGGAATGCTGTGAAACGAAACCTCTCCTGCGTCTTAATTTCGGGGGATGCCTTATATTAGGCAATTCTACAAAACCTCTCCTAGGTCTTACTTTCGGGGGTGATTTATTTTTGGGGAAACGGGGTAGCTGGTGTCCTTGGGTGGGATGGGCCAAATTCTGGCTGCAAAAAAGAATTTCAAATCCCTGCCTGGGGTCACAACAGGAAAGTCCCTGACCACCGCAAACCACCCCAAAATCACACCGACCGGACACTCACAAAGCCATTTTCTTCAGGACGGATGCCCGGTGATAAGGGATGAGGAAGGCGAAGACCAAAATCAACAGCAGCAACAGTATGGCTGGTAGGGCCACTGCCAGGGCCAGCATTGGGGTGCTGAGGGTCTTCACGGACTCTGGAGAAGACAAAGGGTCAACAACCAAAAACAGGAACCAGCCCCCGTGCCCTCCACCCATCTGCCTCCATCAGAGGGCAGAGAAAGAAAATTAGAAATTCGTTAGAAGAAATCTTAGGGGAAAAACCATGGAGTTCTTTCTATTGGGAATAGTCATGAAAAATTTGAAAAAAGGCAGATATATTTAATTTTGCACATTAAGAACCACAGCAAGAATAATACAGTGATACCTCATCTTACAAATGCCTCATCATACAAACTTTTTGAGATACAAACCCGGGGTTTAAGATTTTTTTGCCTCTTCTTACAAACTATTTTCACCTTACAAACCCACCGGCGCCGCTGGGATGCCTCGCCTCTGGACTTCCGTTGCCAGTGAAGCACCCGTTTTGCCCTGCTGGGATTCCCCTGAGGCTCCCTTCCATGGGAAACCCCACCTCCGGACTTCCGTTGCCAGCGAAGCACTCGTTTTTGCGCTGCTGGGATTCCCCTGAGGCTCCTCTCCATGGGAAACCCCACCTCCGGACTTCCGTTGCCAGTGAAGCACCCGTTTTTGCGCTGCTGGGATTACCCTGAGGCTCCCCTCCATGGGAAACCCCACCTCCGGACTTCCGTTGCCAGCGAAGCACCCGTTTTTGCGCTGCTGGGATTCCCCTGAGGCTCCCCTCCATGGGAAACCCCACCTCCAGACTTCCGTTGCCAGCGAAGCACTCGTTTTTGCGATGCTGGGATTCCCATGCTGGGATTCCCCTGCAGCATCACAAAAACACAGAAGTCCGGAGGTGGGGTTTCCCATGGAGGGGAGCCTCAGGGGAATCCCACCAGTGCAAAAACGGGCGCTTCGGCTGGCAAAAGGGGTGAATTTTGGGCTTGCACGCATTAATCGCTTTTCCATTGATTCCTATGGGAAACATTGTTTCGTTTTACAAACTTTTCACCTTAAGAACCTCATCCCGGAACCAATTAAGTTTGTAAGACAAGGTATCACTGTATTTGCACAATATTGGAAAAATGAAAATGTACCAACATTAGTATTAGTAATAGTTTTTTGGTTTGTTTTTCTTTTACTATTATACTTTTTTCCCCCTTAGCTTATAAGCTTTTTAATTTTTATTTAGGAAGTGGTAGTAAGGGTTTCTAGAATACAGGGGGAGTAAATATAACGGCTTAATTGTGTTTGTAAGAATAAGATGTAATTATTGTGATAAGGTGAAAGGAAATCAATGTGGAATTTAATTAGATGAAAATTTGGATATCTGGATGACAAAATTAGGGGTCAAGGTTGGGGGGGGGATGATGGATACCGAAAATAATTTAATTTGGAACTATTAAAATTTTGGGGGGACAGTTGTCCATGATTTACTAACTAAATACTGTTTTTATTGTAAGCCGACTATTTTGAAATGTATGGAAAAAAGTTTATATGGAGGAAAAATTTTAAAAAATTACCCCGCCCCCAAAGAAAAGGAAAATGTACCAACAGAGGAAGATATAATTAAAAAAAATAGTAGAATGTGCGGAGATGGATAAATTAACATTGGAATTAAAAAATAAGGAAGATTTGGAATATTATGAACGTTGGAGCAAGTTCTACGGCTGGCTGGAGAAAAGGAAAAAGTAATAAATGTATACATAGTAATATTATTATTAACTGGAATAAAAAGTTTTTTTAAAAGATATTTCTTGGTGACAAATGGGTTAAGGAAAAACATATAGGATTAGACACTGAAGTAAGATCAATGTATATGATTTGTTTATAATTAAAATATGCTAAAAAATAGTTGTGTAATAGGTTGTGAGCACAATAAGAAATGTAATGCAGATTTGCTACACAAACGTCCAATGTTTTTAAATGTCTTTTGTTTCGTGCGTTATGTACACTGCTCAAAAAAATAAAGGGAACACTTAAACAACAGAATATAACTCCATATAAATCAAACTTCTGTGAAATCAAACTGTCCACTTAGGAAGCAACTCTGATTGACAATTTCACATGCTGTTGTGCAAATGGAAATAGTTGTGTGAATGAAATACTCAATGAGAAACATAGAAGATTGACGGCAGAAAAAGACCTCATGGTCCATCCAGTCTGCCCTTATACTATTTCCTGTATTTTATCTTCGGAGGGGGGGCATACAAATCCAATAAATAGATAGATAGATAGATAGATAGATAGATAGATAGATAGATAGATAGATAGATAGATAGATAGATAGATAAAAAAATACATACATCCATACATCCATACATCCATCCATACATACATACATACATACATACATACATATATTCCCTTTATCCCAGGAATGTTTAAATTCAGCTACTGTGGATTTACCAACCACGTCTGCTGGAAGTTTGTTCCAAGCTTCTACTACTCTTTCAGTAAAATAATATTTCATTCAAGAATATTTCATTCATTCAGATCTAGGATGTGTTATTTGAGCGCTCCCATTATTATTTTTGAGCAGTATATATATGTTTATAAATAAAACGTTTTGTAATTTAAAAGAGGACAGAGAAAACCAGTCAGCGATGCCCACAGGATCACCCACAAGGAGATGGTAGCTATGCTGTTATTAAAAAAGGAGTGGCACCAGCAAGCCTTTAAATTTAGGTAGGGCTGGTTTCAGAGGGTGGTTTTTGTTAGGTTTCACCCATAAAGGACGTGCCAGGTTACATGGATTATCTGTGTCCTAATAGAAACATAGAAGTCTGATGGCAGAAAAAGACCTCATGGTCCATCTAGTCTGCCCTTATACTATTTTCTGTATTTTATCTTAGGATGGATCTATGTTTATCCCAGGCATGTTTAAATTCAGTTACTGTGGATTTATCTACCACGTCTGCTGGAAGTTTGTTCCAAGGATCTACTACTCTTTCAGTAAAATAATATTTTCTCATGTTGCTTTTGAATAGGTTTGAGGGTGGAGGTTCATTTGCCGAGCTTGTGGGTCAGTTTCCAAATGTTTCATTACCAGGCTAGGTAATATCTTTAGCAGAGATTTTGGGGGTGTCTAACAAAATGAAATTCAATGGGGAAAAAAAATAAGGTTCTACATTTAGGCATGAAAAAACAAAATGCACAGCTACAGTATATGTGGTACATTGCTCAACAGTAGTAACTGTGAGAGGGATCTTGGAGTCCTAGTGGACAGCCATTTAAATAGGAGCCAGCCGTGTGTAGCAGCTGCCAAAAAAGCCAACACAGTTCTAGGCTGCATTAACAGAGGGATAGAATCCAGATCACGTAAAGTGTTAATACCACTTTATAAGGCCTTGGTAAGGCCACACTTGGAATACTGCATTCAGTTTTGGTCGACCACAATGCAAAAAGGATGTTGAGACTCTAGAAAAAGTGCAGAGAAAAGACTATTAGGGGACTGGAGGCTGAAACATATGAAGAATGGTTGCATGGCTAGTTGAATGAAAAGGACCAGGGGAGACATGATAGCAGCTTTCCAATATCTCAGGGGTTGCCACAAAGAAGGAGGAGTCAACCTATTCTCCAAAGCACCTGAGGGTAGAACAAGAAGCAATGGGTGGAAACTAAACAAGGAGAGAAGCAACTTGGAAATAAGAAGAAATTTTCTGACAGCTTGCCTCCAGAAGTTGTGAATGCTCCAACACTGGAAGTTTTTATGCAGATGTTGGCTAACCATCTGTCTGAAGTAGTGTAGGGTTTCCTGCCTAGGCAGGGGGTTGGACTAGAAGACCTCCAAGGTCCCTTCCAACTCTGTTGTTGTTGTTAATCGTATGCAATGTTGTTTGTTGTGGCAGCAGGAAAAAAAGAAATGGTCTCGCTTGGTTGGGTCCAGGGGTTGTTGCTGTGGGGAGAAGTGGCTGGTTAAAGATGCTGGATCTTTAATGTCCCAACACCAGGTGGGCTCTTTTTCCTGGAAGTTCTCCCACCCAGGAAGCTACCAAGTGTCCAGACTTCACATTGGAGGTCCAAATTCAGGACTTCTCACCCAGAATAAAGCTGCGCTTGACGCTCTCCACGAACAAGCGGATGGATTTGCTCTTGGTCAACTGAGGCAAAGTTGGATGATGGGCTTGGCAAGTGTAGGTCCCGGCTTGCTCCTGGGTTATCTTGGAGAAATTTAAGGAATCGGAGGGCAGGATCCAGTCAGCTCCCTATTTATAGGAGAGAGAGGAAAAAGAACCAATAACAGAAATCTTTTGATCCACATAATGAAGCTGTGAAACCCCTGTTTTAACTCCTACCCTCAAAACGTCGCTACAGAGCACTGCACACCAAGACAACTAGACACAAGAACAGTTTTTTTCACGAGTGCCATCACTCTGCTAAACAAATAATTCCCTCAACACTGTCAAATTATTTACTAAGCCTGCACTACTAATACTAGTAGGTTTTTCCCATCATTCCTATCACCCATTTGCTCCCACTTATGACAAACTTGTTTAAAATAAAATAATATTTTATTTATTTATTTATTTATTGGATTTGTATGCCGCCCCTCTCCGTAGACTCAGGGCGGCTAACAACAAAGATAAAAACAGCATGTAAACAATCCAATCCAATACTAAAATAACTTTAAAAAAACTTATTATAAAAACCAAACATACATACAGACAGACATACCATGCGTAAATTGTAAAGGCCTAGGGGGAAAGAATATTTCAGTTCCCCCATGCCTGACAGCAGAGGTGGGTTTTAAGGAGTTTACAAAAGGCAAGGAGGGTGGGGGCAATTCTAATCTCTGGGGGGAGTTCCAAAGGGCCGGGGCCGCCACAGAGAAGGCTCTTCCCCTGGGTCCCGCCAAACAACATTGTTTAGTTGACGGGACCCAGAGAAGGCCCACTCTGTGGGACCTGACTGGTCGCTGGGATTCGTGCAGCAGAAGGCGGTCCCGGAGATAATCTGGTCCGGTGCCATGAAGGGCTTTATAGGTCATGTTGCTTCTGACCTTTCCCTCAACTAACCTCAGATTGTGCCCCCTGGAACACAAGAACAAGGGGGCGCAATCTGAGGTTAGCTGGGGGAAAGACCAGAAACAACAGGTGAGAAAATATTATTTGACTGAAAGAGGAGTAGATGCTTGGAACAAATTTCCAGCAGACGTGGTTGGTAAATCCACAGTGACTGAATGTAAACATGCCTGGGATAAACATAGATCCATCCTAAGATAAAATACAGGAAATAGTATAAGGGCAGAATAGATGGACCAGGAGGTCTTTTTCTGCCGTCAATCTTCTATGTTTCTATGTAAGATCGGCTGCCTAGCACATACATGCATGCTGGAGCTGACCTAGATTAGATTAGATTAGATTTATATGCTGCCCCTCTCTGCAGACTTGGGGCGGCTCGTAACAATGGCAAAAACAGTACATAGTGACAAATCTAATATTTACCAATCTAATTACAGTTTTAGATTAAAAGATTCATAAAAGCAACCCCAATATATATAAAAAACAAGCACACAATCAATCATACACAGAAACTACATGGGCAAGGGGGAGATGTTTCAATTCCCCCATGCCTGACGTCAGAGGTGGGTTTTAAGGAGTTTACGAAAGGCAAGGAGGGTGGGGGCAATCCTAATCTCTGGGGGGAGCTGGTTCCAGAGAGTCGGAGCCACCACAGAGAAGGCTCTTCCCCTGGGTCCCGCCATTGTTTAGTCGACGGGACTTGGAGAAGGCCGACTCTGTGGGACCTAACTGGTCGCTGGGATTCGTGCGGCAGAAGGCGGTCCCGGAGATATTCTGGTCCGGTGCCATGAAGGGCTTTATAGAGCAATGCCTCGCGTGCCGCATAGGTTCGACATCATGGGTATACAATATCCTGCCTAGGCCGAGGGTTGGACTAGAAGACCTCCAAGGTCCCTTCCAACTCTTGTTGTTCTGTTCCATTCTGTTCCTGCGCCCTTACCTCTCGAATCCACTCGTACACCGGCGTCTGGGAGCCGGCCGCTGAGCAATGAAGTTGCAAGTTCTCACCTTCCACGACCGACATGGAGTCTCCTATGGTGCCACACCAGGAGTTGGAATTGCTGATGAAGACGTTGTGCAGATCTGTGGGAGGGCAGAAGACATCGAAAATCATCCGTGCCCCTTTCCCATCATCCCCACCCCTTCTTAATTCAAAAGGCCAGTCTGGTGGGGTTCAGTGTGTCCATTGCTGGGTGGTTTTCCATCTATCCACACACACACACACACACACACACGCCAACATACAGTGGTACCTCTACTTACGAACTTAATTCGTTCCGTGACCAAGTTCTTAAATAGAAAAGTTTTTAAGAAGCAATTTTCCCCATAGGAATCAATGTAAAAGCAAATAATGCATGCGATTGGGGAAACCACAGGGAGGGTGGAGGCCCTGTTGCCTCCCAGGAAATTCCTAGAGAGGCCCCATGGAGGCTCCTCCCCAACTTTTCCGGCCCTGTTTCTTCCCAGGAGATTCCTAGAGAGGCCCCACAGAGGCTTCTCCCCACTTTTTCAGGCTCTTTCCTCCCAGGAGATTCCTAGAGAGGCTCCACAAAGGCTTCTCCCCACCTTTTCCGGCTCTTTCCTCCCAGGAGATTCCTAGAGAAGCCCCACAGAGGCTTCTCCCCACCTTTTCCGGCCCTGTTTCCCCCCTGGAGATTCCTAGAGAGGCCCCACAGAGGCCTCTCCCTGCCTTTTCCAGTTACAGTTTCGGAGGCTCAGGTTTGTAAGTGGGAAATGGTTCTTGAGAAGAGGCCAAAAACATCTTGAACACCCGGTTCTTGTGTAGAAAAGTTTGTAAGTAGAGGTACCACTGTATATCATTTTGTAAAGAACCAGCATGGTTTCTCATCGGTTGCATCTTCTTCTAAATCTGTCTTGTTAATAGAGCTATGCTGGTTGAGTATCAACTGTGCCTGCGAGAATAAATGTGCTTTTTATTGGCATTTCAAATCCCTCTCTTTCCATTCCCGGTCTTCTTCAGCTAAACACTCCACTGCAGATCCCAAGGATACGCGGAGTGTGAACTGCAGGAGCCTAGTCTTCTAAGAGGAAAGGGTAACGCAATCTCCTAGTCCTCATCTCCTGTTTACCGACTGCCCTCTGGTGGCTAGAGCAGGAAATCCAACACCCACCCACACCCACATACACTCCATCTGCAATTGCAGTACATCCGAGACAGTGCCGTTGTCGGTGGCGTTCAGACTGGCACAGCGGTAGGGCCCGGCGTGCCAAGAATGGATGTCGCTGATGGTCAGCAGGAGACGCCCGTTGCTGTGACTCACAGCGACGTCATAAAACCAGCAGCGCAAGTCGTGAGATTCATCCAAAGAGATCCAAGAACGGAGCCACTGGAGATGGGAGAAAGAGCAATGATGATAGTTGAACATTAATAATAATAATAATAATAATAATAATAATAATAATAATAATAATAATAATAATTATTATTATTATTATTATTATTATTATTATTATTATTATTATTATTTATTGGATTTGTATGCCGCCCCTCTCCGCAGACTCGGGGCGGCTAACAACAATAATAAACACAACATGTACAATCCAATAATAAAAAACAACTAAAAACCCCTATTATAAAACCAAACATACACACAAACATACCATGCATAACTTGTAATGGCCTAGGGGGAAGAGCGATCTCAACTCCCCCATGCCTGGCGGTATAAATGAGTCTTGAGTAGTTTACGAAAGACAGGGAGGGTGGGGGCAGTTCTAATCTCCAGGGGGAGTTGGTTCCAGAGGGCCGGGGCCGCCACAGAGAAGGCTCTTCCCCTGGGGCCTGCCAAACGACATTGTTCACTGTTTGTGGCTGGGGAATTCTGGGAGTTGAGGTCCACAAGGGTTAAAGGTACCAAGGTTGGACACCCCTGGTTTAAAGCTAAATGGAATAGAATAGAATTCTTTATTGGCCAAGTATGATTGGACACACAAGGAATTCGTCTTTGGTGCATGGGCTCTCTGTGTACATAAAAGAAAAGATACTGTACATTTGTCAAAAACCATAAGGGGTCAAATAAGCAATGAAGAAACAATCAATATTAATAAAAATCTTAAGGTAAATCTTAAATCTTACTGGTATCGTATTATGATTATTATTACTCTGTTGATTTGCATGTACATTGAGAGCTTCTGCATTGGAGATAAATTCCTTGTGTGTCTAATCACACTTGACCAATATAAAGTACCATATTCTATTCTGTTCTGTTCCATTCTATTCTGTTCTGTTTTATTCTTTTCTTTTATGTTCCATTCTATTTTCCATTCTATTCTTTTCAATATTCTATCCTTTTCTTTTTGCTTATGTTCCATTCTATTTTCTGTTCTGTTCTATTCTATTCTTTTCCATTTTCTATTCTATTCTAATCTATTCTATTTTCTTTTCTCCCCCCCTTTTCCTCTCTTTTCTTTTCTTTTTCTTCTCTTCCTATTCCTAATTCTATTCCTAATTCTAATAATTCTAATTCTATTAACAGAGGCAAGCAGTCAAAGCAAATTCCTTGATTAACCTACCTTGCTATATCTTTGGAAGGTGAAGTCCGATATATTATCCTCACCACTGACCAGGCATTCCAGAGTCACATTGTGGCCCTCAAAGATAGGGCCCTCCTGCTTAGTCCTACGGACGGTGGCGAACCCTGGATTATAAAGTTGGAAAGAGAGGATTAAATTCCCCTACGGAACTTATGACACGTCCTTTGCATTTAAAACTGTTGCGGCATCTACCCTGTTTCCCCGAAAATAAGACGTACCCCGAAAGTAAGGCATGTCAGAGGCTTTGCAGAATTTGCTAATATAAGGCACCCCCCAAAAATAAGGCGTAGTCAAGTTTACATACGGTACGGTGGAAAAACATACGGTACAATTCAAAGCTGTTCATAGCGGTACCGTAATAATGTGGCGCCCCCTGCTGGCCCCTTCCATCGCTTTGTACCGTCCAGTACAGCAGACACAGTCTGCTGCTGTCTCACCGCCATTACAGTCTCCACTACAGTGCGTAGACTGTAGTGCCTCTGCTGGCCAGAAGCTGCAATAGCGGGAGTATACTGTTGTACCATATAAGTGCCGTCGTTTGTGTGTGTGGGTGCCATACTGACAGGTACCGTACTATAATCAGTGTACCATACGGTGCACTTTCTTTGGGGGTGTCAACTTTTCTGCCTGTGAATTTGTCTTATTTGAGAAATATAAGGCACACCCTGAAAATAAGACATAGCACAACTTTTGGAGCAACAATTATTTATTTATTTATTGGATTTGTATGCCGCCCCTCTCCACAGACTCGAGCCGGCTAACAACAATAACAAAACAGTATACAGTAGTCTCTCGCTATACCGCGCTTCACCTACTGTGGCTTCACTTCATTGCGGGTTTCTGAGGCAGCCGATCAGCAGATTTAAACAGCCCGCCGAACTCGATCGGCAGGTTTAAAAAAAAAAAAAAAATCTAAAATTGTAAATACTGTATTTAAATACTGTATCTAAAATAAATACTGTGTTGGAAGGGTTTATAAACACTTAAAACAATGAAAACTTACCAAACAATTACAATATAAATACTTAAATAAGTACTATCAGTCGATAAATTCCCCATCGCGGATTTCACCTATCGCGGCCAGGTCTGGAACGTAACACCAGCGATAGGTGAGGGACTACTGTAATCCAATACTAAAAACAGTTAAAACCCATTATATAAAAACCAATCCTACATACAGACATACCATGCACAAAATTTTAAAGGCCTAGGGGGAAAGTGTATCTCAGTTCCCCCATGCCTGGCGGCAGAGGTGGGTTTTAAGCAGCTTACGAAAGGCAAGGAGGGAGGGGGCAATTCTAATCTCTGGGGGGAGTTGGTTCCAGAGGGCCGGGGCCGCCACAGAGAAGGCTCTTCCCCTGGGTCTCGCCAAACGACATTGTTTGGTTGACGGGACCCGGAGAAGACCCACTCTGTGGGACCTAACTGGTCGCTGGGATTCGTGCGGCAGAAGGCGATCCCTGAGATAATCTGGTCCGGTGCCATGACAGTGTCTTATTTTCGGGGAAACACGGTATTCTATTCTATTCTATACTATTTCTATTCTATTCTATTCCTATTCTCAAAATAGAACTGCCCAAGGCAGTGATGGTGAACTTTTTGCCACGCGAAAAAGTTCGCCATCACTGTCTTGGGCAGTTCTATTTTGAGTGGTGCACCAGGATGGCTTGGAAGGTTTGTGAGACCCTGACTTCCCTTATCTTCCCTTTTCGAAGCTTTGGGGGTGACTCTGGGTGAATCACACTCTCTTAACCCAACCAACTTCCCAGGTTATTGTGTGTGTGTGGGGGGAAAAAGGACAGAAGGCTCAAAATTTACGAAACGGCAGCTCTGAGCTTGCAAATGTTGACTCCTGCTGCAGATCCTGCTAACCAAAGGAGGCGATATCAATCTAGCCAAACGGCAAGCTAATAGAATTCAAGAATTCATGGTTTTTAATCTTGCCTCGACGCTCGGCGCAACCCAGGAAAAGTTGCAGACGAAATTGAAATCTGGGGTGTTTCGCTGGAGATAATTCAGGACTGTTTACTTAATAACAGCCTCATTTTATATTTTATTTTTTCTTTATGTACAGAGAGCCTATACACCAAAGACAAATTCCTTGTGTGTCCAATCACACTGGGCCAATAAAGAATTCTATTCTATTCTATTCTACATGGCAATGGACCAGATTACCTCCGGAACCGCCTGCTACCGCACAAATCCCAGCGACCGATAAGGTCCCACAGAGTTGGCCTTCTCCGGGTCCCGTCGACTAAACAATGTCGTCTGGCGGGCCCCAGGGGAAGCCTTCTCTGTGGCGGCCCCGGCCCTCTGGAACCAACTCCCCCCAGAGATTAGAACTGCCCCCACCCTCCCTGTCTTTCGTAAATGACTCAAGACTTATTTATACCACCAGGCATGGGGGAGTTGAGATAGCTCTTCCCCCTAGGCCATTACAAGTTATGCATGGTATGTTTGTGTGTATGTTTGGTTTTATAATAGGGGTTTTTAGTTGTTTTATTAAATTGGATTGTTACATGTTGTTTTTTGTCATTGTTGTTAGCCGCCCCGAGTCTGCAGAGAGGGGCGGCATACAAATCCAATAAATAATAAAATAAATAATAATAATAATCTTAAGATCTGCCCCTTTAATCCAAATGAACCCAAATTCAAGGTCAAGCAAAACAGCAAATATTTTTTTAAGCCTCCTGGTATGGTCCGTGGGGTTTTCTTATCAAGGATAATGGAACTGGGCTGCCATTTTCTACTCTAATGGACACGTTTTGTCAATCTCCACTGTCACCTGTCAGTCTTGGGTGGCTAGGACGCCTTTGAATTGTACAAACAACTTCACCATGACTAGGCAATGACCCATGAAGGTGGAAAACACCCTTTATCAGCTTTTAAAATTAATAAATCACTAATTTATTTGTACGGCTTCAGCTTTTAAAATTAATAAATCACTAATTTACTGCTTTCCGAAACGTTTATGGTTTTACTGCTTTTAGTCTTGTAATATACCCAGAATTGCTTTGAAGCTTGGAGGATAATGTGAAGTGTTAATACCACTTTATAATGACTTGGTAAGGCCACACTTGGAATATTGCAATACATCGTAGTCGTCACTATATAAAAAAAAGATGTTGAGACTCTAGAAAGAGTGCAGAGAAGAGCCACAAAGATGATTAGGGGACTGGAGGCTAAAACGTATGAAGAACGGTTGCAGGAACTGGGTAGTGTATATCTAGTTTGATGAAAAGAAGGACCAGTGTTCCTCTATCTCAGGGTTTGCCACAAAGAAGAGGGAGTCAAGCTATTCTCCAAAGCATTTGAAGGCAGGACAAGAAGCAATGGGTGGAAACTAATCAAGGAGAGAAGCAACTTAGAACTGACAAGAGCTCTCCTGACAATCAGACCCATTAATCAGTGGAACAAGTTTATTTATTTATTTATTATTTAGATTTGTATGCCGTCCCTCTCCGCAGACTCGGGGCGGCTCACAACAAAATACAACAATTCATGACAAATCTAAATTATAGTTTAAAATATTTAAAAAACCCCATTTACTAAGCAAACATACACACAAACATACCATGCATAAATTGTATATGCCCCGGGGGAGATGTCTCAGTTCCCCCATGCCTGACGACAAAGGTGGGTTTTAAGGAGCTTACGAAAGGCAAGGAGAGTAGGGGCAGTTCTAATCTCTTGGGGGGAGTTGGTTCCAGAGAGTCGGGGCCACCACAGAGAAGGCTCTTCCCCTGGGGCCCGCCAACCGACATTGTTTAGTTGATGGGACCTGGAGAAGGCCCACTCTGTGGGACCTAATCGGTCGCTGGGATTCGTGTGGCAGCAGGCGGTCTCGGAGATATTCTGGTCCAGTGCCATGAAGGGCTTTAAAGGTCATAACCAACACTTTGAATTGTGACCGGAAACTGATCGGCAACCAATGCAGACTGCGGAGTGTTGGAGTAACATGGGCATACCTGGGGAAGCCCATGACTGCTCTCGCAGCTGCATTCTGCACGATCTGAAGTTTCCGAACACTTTTCAGAGGTAGCCCCATGTAGAGAGCATTACAGTAGTTGAACCTCGAGGTGATGAGTTGCCTCTAGAAGTTGTGGGGGGCTCCATAACTGGAGGTTTTAAAGAAGAGATTCAATAATCATTTGTTTGAAATGCTCTGGGGTTTCTGGTTTCAGCAGGGGGTTGGACTAGAAAACCTGCAAGACCCCTTCCAATGCCATTATTCTATAGCAAGATGGGCAAAAAGCAAATTACATGATACTAATGAGAGAGGGGGGAGGGAGGGAGGGGGGAAAAGAGAGTGAGGGAGGGAGAGAGAAAGAAAGAGAGATAGTGTCAGTGTTCCAAATAACATCTGAGAAATAAATCATAGTCCAGACCTTGGCCTTCTTCCAAGTTCCAACTTTATCAACAGTCATGTTGGTTACAAACTGTAGTCAATCTGGTACTAACTTTTCTTACAGTTCTCAGCCTAGGATAAGGTTCATCCCTTGTCCCTACACCCAGAAGTAAATCACACGGTTTTCTCAACATCCACAATCCTCCCCTGTACTTCTGGCTGGTGCTGAACAAAAGATGACCTTGCATCTCTGGAAAGAATGCGTTGTGGCTAGTATTTTTCATCTCATGCAACCACCCCTCCCACAGTACTATTCTACTTGTGGCAGGCCAAAGTCTTGATGGCTTCTGTCTGACAGAGAGACTGACAGAGACAGATAATGGATGGATGGATGGGTAGTAGATAGATAGATAGATAGATAGATAGATAGATAGATAGATAGATAGATAGATAGATAGATTATAGATGGATGATAGATTAATAGGTAGGTAGGTAGATAGATGATAGATAGATAGATAGATAGATAGATAGATAGATAGATAGATGATAGATAGATAGATAGATAGATAGATAGATAGATAGATAGATAGATAGATGATAAATAGGCAGGTAGATAGATGATAGATAGATAGATAGATAGATAGATAGATAGATAGATAGATAGATAGATAGATAGATAGATAGATAATATAGAGATAGATAGATAGATAGATAGATAGATAGATAGATAGATAGATAGATGATAAATAGGCAGGTAGATAGATGATAGATAGATAGATAGATAGATAGATAGATAGATAGATAGATAGATAGATAGATAGATAGATAATATAGAGATAGATAGATAGGTAGATAGATAGATAGATAGATTGATAGATTGATTATAGATGTATGATAGATTAATAGGCAGATAGATAGATAGATAGATAGATAGATAGATAATATAGAGATAGATAGATAGATAGATAGATAGATTGATTGATTGATTGATTGATAGATTGATTATAGATGTATGATAGATTAATAGGCAGGTAGATAGATAGATAGATAGATAGATAGATAGATAGATAGATAGATAGATAATATAGAGATAGATAGATAGATAGATTGATTGATTGATTGATTTATAGATTGATTATAGATGTATGATAGATTAATAGGCAGGTAGATGGATAGATAGATAGATAGAGAGATAGAGAGATAGAGATAGATTAGATGATAGATAGATGATGGATAGATGGATGGATTAGATAGACAGACAGATGATAGATAGATGAGAGGGAGAGAGATGGATGGATTGGTGGATGGATGGGTTAGATAGAGAGATAGATGATAGAGAGAGAGGGATGGATGGATTAGATAGACAGACAGAGACAGACAGACAGATAATAGAGCTATATAGATGATCGGTAGGAGGGAGAGAAGGTGGGAGAAACATAGATAGGTGATAGACAGACAAAAAGATGATAACCCTTTTCACAAACATGTCATAGCCAGGTTTTTTAATGTTGTGCCAAAACCGAGGTCTTTGTTTTCCACCTTCAGTTTTAATCTTGTGCTGTTTGAAACAGGGAGGGGGAAAAAAAAGCCAAACCAGCTGCTCCCCCCCCCAAAAAAACCCCCCTCCAAGTCATGCAAAACAACTCCTCTCCAAAATGTCAACATTCAACTGCGGTTCACTAAAAAAAAAAAAAAAAAGGGACTATGATTACACATTTCCGGGGACAACAGTTGGTTTCTCGTGACCATAGTTCCCTCTAAGCTGAGCAGTGAGCAATCGCTCACTTAAAAATCATCATCAACTCGGAGTTTTCCAAACCTGCCCAGAAGCCGAGAGGGAAAGAGTGAGAGGGAAGGAGAGAGAGAGGAAGAGAGAGAAGCAGATAGAAAAAAGAGAGGAAGGAAAAGAGAAAGAAAAAGAATGGGAGTAAGGAAGAGAGAAAGAAAATCAAAATCTAGTTTGAAACTAGCTCAACTATTTCAGTGGCATTTTGATATTGATAGAGTTGCCCTATTATGAGCTCACTGTTATAGACACACAGGACAGTATTTTATTTTGAAATTCTCTGAGACAAAACAGGGTGGGTTTTTTGTTTGTTTGTTTGTTTATTTATTTATTTATTATTTCTGTGCTGCCCAGTCCCGAAGCGACTGCCACTCAGACACTATACTTTTCTCCCCACCCCAAAAAAAAATTAGAAGGAACACTGCTCGTGACCTGCCTCAACCTCTTCCAGCTAAAGCCAGCGGTTTCCCTGCAAGAAACATCTGTCTGTCTCTCTCTGTGTCTCTCTCTCACACACACACTCACTCACACACACACACACACAAACACAGAGGGAGTAGAGGTGAGCAGGGTGCCTTCCATCCCGTCCAATTTTCTCTCCTATATCTCATATTTATTTTCTTTCACTCAGAAACCTCTTCCTCTATCCTCCATTGATGTATTGTATTTCATTCTTATATCTTCACTCCTACCCTTTCTTTCTTTCTTTCTTTCTTTCTTTCTTTCTTTCTTTCTTTCTTTCTTTCTTTCTTTCTTTCTTTAGAAACATAGAAACATAGAAGACTGACGGCAGAAAAAGACCTCATGGTCCATCTAGTCTGCCCTTATACTATTTCCTGTGTTTTATCTTAGGATGGCTATATGTTTATCCCAGGCATGTTTAAATTCAGTTACTGTGGATTTACCAACCACGTCTGCTGGAAGTTTGTTCCAAGGATCTACTACTCTTTCAGTGAAATAATATTTTCTCACATTGCTTTTGATCTTTCTCCCAACTAACTTCAGATTGTGTCCCCTTGTTCTTGTGTTCACCTTCCTATTAAAAACACTTCCCTCCTGAACCTTATTTAACCCTTTAACATATTTAAATGTTTCGATCATGTCCCCCCTTTTCCTTCTGTCCTCCAGACTATACAGATTGAGTTCATGAAGTCTTTCCTGATACGTTTTATGCTTAAGACCTTCCACCATTCTTGTAGCCCATCTTTGGACCCGTTCAATTTTGTCAATATCTTTTTGTAGGTGAGGTCTCCAGAACTGAATACAGTATTCCAAATGGGGTCTCACCAGCGCTCTATATAAAGGGATCACAATCTCCCTCTTCCTGCTTGTTATACCTCTAGCTATGCAGCCAAGCATCCTATTTGCTTTTCCTACTGCCCGACCACACTGCTCACCCATTTTGAGACTGTCAGAAATCACTACCCCTAAATCCTTCTCTTCTGAAGTTTTTGCTAACACAGAACTGCCAATGCAATACTCAGATTGAGGATTCCTTTTCCCCAAGTGCATTATTTTACATTTGGAAACATTAAACTGCAGTTTCCATTGCTTTGACCATTTATCTAGTAAAGCTAAATCATTTACCATATTACAGACCCCTCAAATATCTCATATTTATTTTCTTTCACTCATATACCTCTTCCTATATCTTCCATTGATGTATTGTATTTCATTCTTATATCTTCACTCCTATCCTTTCTTTCTTTCTTTCTTTTTTTCTTTCCTTTCTTTGATATATATTCTACAGGGTTAATCTCATTAACCTTCATTATGAATTGGACAAAATAAATAAATAAATAAAAATATACATTAAAAATACAACCCAGCAATAAATGTTTTTTTTTTTTACATTGCAGCCACACACACTATTTGCTCCCCCCAACCACCCATTACCCCCTTCATTGTAAACCTGACCGGGGTTATCTGTCGGGTTTTTATAGGGCGTTCTTGCCCTTCTGCACACTCAACCCGCCCCGTCTGTAACAAAGGTCAATTAGGATTGTGCAAACGCGGAGTTGCAGGGATGCTGGACGAAAGCGAAAGTGGTGTTGGGAAGAAGAAGAGCGTTGGTAGGTTTGGGATCTTTATTTTATTTATTTATTTATTTATTTTGTCCAATACACAATGAGGGTTTTAGTGGGTATATATCAATATACACATAGTAAAATACATGATGAAGGTTATAGAGGAGATACTCATAGTAAAATATATCTAAGAAATAATAGAAAAGAA
Source organism: Erythrolamprus reginae (assembly GCF_031021105.1). Lineage (NCBI taxonomy): Eukaryota > Metazoa > Chordata > Lepidosauria > Squamata > Dipsadidae > Erythrolamprus > Erythrolamprus reginae. Next base: position 6,327,511 of record NC_091960.1, read on the forward strand.
GGTATAGTAATAGAACATATCAATGAAGGAATAGAAGAAGAGATATAGGAATAGAAGAAAGGAATAGGAGATATAGGAGAGCAATAGGACAGGGGACGGAAGGCACTCTAGTACACTTGTACTCGCCCCTTACTGACCTCTTAGGAATCTGGATAGGTCAACCGTAGAAATTATGTTAAAATCTTAAAAGATCCAGATTCCAGAAGGGAGATCTGGAGTTGCTCCTACTCTCCCGGGTGAAATACTACAACTACTACTACTACTAATAATAATAATAAATAATAACAACAACAACAACAACAACAACAACATAGAAGATTGACGGCAGAAAAAGACCTCCTGGTCCATCTTGTCTGCCCTTATACTATTTCCTGTATTTTATCTTAGGATGGATCTATGTTTATCCTGGGCATGTTTCAATTCAGTCCCTGTGGATTTACCAACCACGGCTGCTGGAAGTTTGTTCCAAGCCTCTACTACTCTTTCAGTCAAATAATATTTTCTCACGTGGCTTCTGATCTTTCCCCCAACTCACCTCCGATTGTGCCCCCTTGATCTTGGGGTGACTTTCCTATTAAAAAACACTTCCCGCCTGAACCTTATTGAACCTTTTCACATATTTAAATGTTTCGACCAATTAGCTAGCTTAATTATTTCATTATTTAATTCAATTAATAAAAAAAACGTCCATCAGAGACTTGAAGTGAAAAGTTGCCGAGGTTTGGAGATCCCCCCCTGAGTTGAAGTGCGCCAGGCTTTAAAAGTTTTGCAAAGTTGGAAACTTGCAAAGTTCAGTCCCTGACTCAGCTTCGGCGGGTCGGGGGTTCACACAACCCCGCTGTAACTCAGCCTACCTGGCTCACGTGCTTTCCCGACTCACCTGCATGAGAGAAGCAGAGGGTCGCGCTCAGCAAGGCCGCGGCGAAGAGCCACCCGGGAGGACCAAACTGCGCCATGGCGCACCGATGGCTGGGCTTCCTCCTCGGCTTCGGCGCTGAAAGCAAAGCAGGGAGAGAGAGAAAGACGATGTGGCGCGCGGAACAGGGCTCGGCCGGACAGGGGCTGGGGGGGTCAGCCAAGGCCGGCCAAGGTGGAAGGGGGGAGAAGACGAGAAAAGCCGGGCGACCGGGGAACCGTCGGCGCGCCCTCCTTCCTCTCTCTGCGCTCTGGGCTCTTTTTTTGGAGCGGAGGCGTCTAGCTAAATGCTGGGCGGGAGGGGCGGGGAAGTGAATGGCTAAACCAACGAAACCGGTTCCAGACACTCGGATCGGGCAGGGCGCAGAAGGAACCCCGTAGGGGGCGGAGGCTGCTGCGTTGTTTTGTGGGTTTATTTTATTTTATTTTATTTTATTTTATTTTATTTTATTTTATTTTATTTTATTTTATTTTATTTTATTTTATTTTTTATTTTATTTTATTTATGTTTTTATTTTTTATTTTTTTTAAATTTATTTTGATTTTTATGCCGCCCTTCTCCTTAGACTCAGGGCGGCTTACAACATGTTAGCAATAGCACTTTTTTTAACAGAGCTAGGCTATTGCCCCTACAATCCGGGTCCTCATTTTACCCACCTCAGAAGGATGGAAGGCTGAGTCAACCTTTATTTGTTTTATTTTATTTTACTTTGCTTTGCTTTGCTTTGCTTTGCTTTGCTTTGCTTTGCTTTGCTTCGCTTCGCTTCGCTTCGCTTCACTTCACTTTACTTTATTTTTCATTTTATTTTTATTTTTTTATTTTATTTTATTTTTATTTTATTATTTTATTTTATTTTATTTTATTTTATTTTTATTTTATTATTTTATTATTTTATTATTTTATTTTATTTTTATTTTATTTTATTTACATTTTTGTTTGTTTTCTCAAGTACGCACAGGTAGTATACAAAGATATAACAATGTTTATATACATGATGCTAGTAAGAGAGAAACATTAGAGAAACATTATAACAATGTTTATATACATGATGCTAGTAAGAGAGAAACATTAGAGAAACCAGTTCTTCAATACAGCTCATCTCTCTGGAATACACACTCTAGAAAATGTCCAGAGATACTTTACAAGAAGAGCCCTCCACTCCTCTACTTGCAAAAGAATACCCTACCTACACAACTAGACTTACAATCCTAGGGTTAGAAAGCTTAGAACTACGTCGCCTTAAACACGACCTGAGCATAGCCCATAAAATCATCTGCTACAACAACGTCCTTCCTGTCACCGACTACTTCAGCTTCAACCACAACAACACAGGAGCACGCAACAGATACAAACTTAAAGTAAACTGCTCTAAACTCGACTGCGGGAAATACGACTTTAGTAACCAAGTACAGTAGTTCATGCAGGGAACTCCCTACCAGACTCTGTAGTATCATCACCTAACTTCCAAAACTTTACCCTTAGATTGTCCACTGTTGACCTCACCCGATTCCTAAGAGGTCAGTAAGGGGCGTGCATACATGGGCTTGTTTTCCTTTCCTGCCTGCCTCAGCTCTGGCTTGACCTCTTACTTGGATGGATCGATTTTAAAAAGTTGTTCACACACAAGTTTTACATATCAAATTTCGCATCTTTTACTCATTAAAGTTGGATATCTTAATTCTACGTATAGCATAAATCATGCACAAAGCCATAGATTAATAAAGCATAATATAATAAATTTCAATCTTAAATCTTTTATGCATATACTGAAGCCCTGTATCACTAAGTTTTATTTATATTGCGGATCTCAAAGTGGGTGAACAGTGCAGTCAGGCGGTAAGGAAAGCAAGTAGGATGCTTGGCTGCATAGCTAGAGGTATAACAAGCAGGAAGAGGGAGATTATGATCCCGCTATATAGAGTGCTGGTGAGACCACATTTGGAATACTGTGTCCACTTCTGGAGACCTCACCTACAAAAAGATATTGACAAAATTGAACGGGTCCAAAGACGGGCTACAAAAAAGGTGGAAGGTCTTAAGCATAAAACATATCAGGAAAGACTTCATGAACTCAATCTGTATAGTCTGGAGGACAGAAGGGAAAGGGGGAACATGATTGAAACATTTAAATATGTTAAAGGGTTAAATAAGGTCCAGGAGGGAAGTGTTTTTAATAGGAAAGTGAACACAAGAACAAGGGGACACAATCTGAAGTTAGTTGGGGGTAAGATCAAAAGCAACATGAGAAAATATTATTTGATTGAAAGAGTAGATCCTTGGAACAAACTTCCAGCAGACGTGGTAGATAAATACACAGTAACTGAATTTAAACATGCCTGGGATAAACATAGATCCATCCTAAGATAAAATACAGAAAATAGTATAAGGGCAGACTAGATGGACCATGAGGTCTTTTTCTGCCGTCAGACTTCTACGTTTCTATGTTTCTATCCATTCATTATTATTATTTATTATTATTATTTATTAGATTTGTATGCCGCCCCTCTCCGAAGAGTCGGGGCTCCGAAGACTTCATGCCATTTTTGCCATATCTCTTTGGTTTCTTTCAACCGTGTTTTTAAATTAACGATTGTGACGCTTCGCTTAACAACAGCGGCAAGAGAAAGCCGTAAAGTGAAGCAAATCCCCACTGCACAAAATGTGTCACTTAGGCACAATGCCACACAAATCCCAGCGACCAGTTAGGTCTCACAGAGTTGGCCTTCTCCGGGTCCCGTCAACTAAACAATGTCGTTTGGCGGGACCCAAAGGAAGAGCCTTCTCTGTGGCGGCCCCGACCCTTTGGAACCAACTCCCCCCAGATATCAGAGTTGCCCCCACCCTCCTTGCCTTTTGTAAGCTCCTTAAAACCCACCTCTGTCGTCAGGCATGGGGGAATTGAGTCTTTCCCTTCCCCCTAGGCTTATAAAATTTATGCATGGTATGTCAGTATGTATGACTGGTTTCTTAAATTGGGGTTCTTTTTTTTAAATTAACTTAAATATTAGATTTGTTTACATTGTATTATTACTGCTGTTAGCCGCCCCGAGTCTACGGAGAGGGGTGGCATACAAATCTGATTAATAAATAAATAAATAATAAATAAATGAATGAATGAATGAATAAATAAATAAATAAATAAATAAATAAGAGGGAAAGTGGTTATCGAAAACATTGCGTTTTTTTCTCAAGGTGAAGCAATTGAAAGTCAGACTTCTCATCTCTGGGAATTTCCACCCTCCTAGACAAGTTGCAAATTTGCACAACCCATCCCCCTCTCCATTGCGCAGCACAAGGTTGTGGGTTTTCTCCGTAAGCCCTTCAGAAAAGATAAGTGAAAACAAAAATGATGGCCACGCTTAAGATTTCACAACAAGGCTTATGATTTTTGAAATATATTTTTTTTAACCTTCAAATTGAGACTCTGGTGAACAGATCGAACTCTTCTTGCCTGATAAAACAAAGCTTTAGCATCAGCCTGCAAACTAAACATAATTAAAATGAGAAATTATGTGCCGGATGTCAGGGTTATTTAACTTGCCTCGCCACTTCCTTGTTTTGACGAGAGAGACAAAGAAGTGTGTGTGTGTGTGTTTGTGTGTTTTATTTTGAAATCCCTGTTGGGAAAATGGTAGAGATGAAGAGAAGTGCTTAAAGTCATGTTCAACTCCTGGGGATTTCAGGACAAATCTGCTTTATCTTGTTTTCTTGGCCTTGCGTTTTATCGTTGCCTCTGGGGGAGCTTTTCGGTTTCCAGATTTGACTTTTTAAACCTTACTCTCTTTTCTCGTGCTTGCCCATCCAGCAAAAAACCGGGGGAATATTGCTTAGTCTTTTAAATCAGCCACGCTTTGTTGTTGTTGTTAATGTTATTAAAATTAATAAAATCAATCCTGCACCATTCGATTTTTATCCTACCTTTATTCTTCTCGGGAATCCAGGTCATAATCATTGCAAAATTGTTTCTCCCCCACCACAAAAAAGGCAACTGGACCAGTGTTCCTTCTAATTTTGGGGGGTGGGGGTGGGGGGAAAAGTATAGTGTCTGAGCGGCAGTCCCTTCGGGACTGGGCGGCACAAAAATAATAATAAATAAATAAATAAATAAACGAACGAACGAACGAACAAACAAACAAACAAACAAACAAACAAACAAACAAACAAACAAACAAACAAAAAACCCACCCTGTTATTGACCCCCTCAGAGAGGGTCCGCAACTTGGGCGTCCTCCTCGATCCACAGCTCACATTAGAAAAACACCTTTCAGCTGTGGCGAGGGGGGCGTTTGCCCAGGTTCGCCTGGTGCGCCAGTTGCGGCCCTATTTGGACCGGGGGTCATTGCTCACAGTCACTCATGCCCTCATCACCTCGAGGCTCGACTACTGTAACGCTCTCTACATGGGGCTACCTTTGAAAAGTGTTCGGAAACTTCAGATCGTGCAGAATGCAGCTGCGAGAGCAATTATGGGCTTCTCCAAGTATGCCCATATCACTCCAACACTCCGCAGTCTGCATTGGCTGCCGATCAGTTTCCGGTCACAATTCAAAGTGTTGGTTATGACCTATAAAGCCCTTCATGGCACCGGACCAGAATATCTTCGGGACCGCCTCCTGCCGCACGAATCCCAGCGACCGGTTAGGTCCCACAGAGTTGGCCTTCTCCGGGTCCCGTCGACTAACCAATGTCGTCTGGCGGGACCCAGGGGAAGAGCCTTCTCTGTGGGGGCCCCGACCCTCTGGAACCAGCTCCCCCCTGAGATTAGGATTGCCCCCACCCTCCCTGCCTTTCCTAAACTCCTTAAGACCCACCTTTGCCGTCAGGCATGGGGGAACTAAAACACCTCCCCCTTGCTCATGTTGTTTTGTTGATTGATTGACTGTGTGCCTGTTTTTTATATATACTGTTTTTTATGAGATTATTAATTTCAATTGGAACTGGATGGGTGGGCATTGGATTTGGTATTGTGTACTGTACTGTTTTTTATTATTGTTGTGAGCCGCCCCGAGTTTGCGGAGAGGGGCGGCATATAAATCCAATAAACCTAAACCTAAACCTGTTTTGCCTCAGGGAATTTCAAAATAAAATACTGTACTGTGTGTCTATAACAGTGAGCTCATAATAGGGCAACTCTATCAATATCAAAATGCCACTGAAATAGTTGAGCTAGTTTCAAACTAGATTTTGATTTTCTTTCTCTCTTCCTTCCTCCCATTCTTTTTATTTCTCTTTTCCTTCCTCTCTTTTTTCTCTGTTTCTCTCTCTTCCTCTCTCTCTCCTTCCCTCTCACTCTTTCCCTCTTGGCTTCTGGGCAGGTTTGGAAAACTCCGAGTTGATGATGATTTTTAAGTGAGCGATTGCTCACTGCTCAGCTTAGAGGGAACTATGAACTGGGCTGTTTTTTATTTGAATAAAAATTAAAAACAAAAGCAAAAAACAGTCCAGTTGACTTTTGTGGGGGGGAAAAACCCAACACATTTGAGACACTTCTCTTTTTGTTCACAGTAATCCTTCCTTTTTCACAGGGGATGCGTTCCAAGACCACCTGTGAAAAACGAATTTCCGCAAAGTAGAGGAAAGATATTTTTTTAATGTTTTGGAGTATTTGGACTTTTAAATCCACCCTTTGCGTGAAACAGTCGTTCTATAATGTTTCTCAGTTGGAACTACATGTGATATCCTACCAGTTTCGTTAATACAATACAGTAGTACTGTAGAAGAATTTTATGAATTTTTAATGGATTTAAAACTTTCAATAAATTTAATGGATTTAAGCCCCCTTTGAAAACTTTTTGCAGCGAATCTGCAAAAAATTAACCGCAAAGTAGCGAGGGATTACTGTACATAAACAATGCAAGGCAGCTAACATACCTAATACCAGTACTCCATCCTATTTTTCCCATGACAACAACCCTCTGAAGTAGGTTGAGGCTATAATGTCTTTGGTTTTGGCTTTGTGGCAGGGGTGTCCACCAAATACAATTTCAAAACATCAAAAATGGCTGTGACGTTGAGATCAAAGTGAGCAGATGGATGGACGGACGGACGGACGGACGGACAGACAGACGATGATGGATGGATGGATGGATTAAATAGACAGGTGATAGATAAATACAGTAGACAGATAAAGAGGGAGGGATGGATGGATGGATTAGATAGACAGACAGATGAGAGGGAGACAGGGATTTATGGATGGATAGATGGATGGATGGATGGACAGACGGATGGATTAGATAGACAGACAGATGTGTGAGAGAGAGGGAGAGAGGGATTTATGGATGGATGGACTAGATAGACAGACAGATGATAGATAGATAGATAGATAGATAGATAGATAGATAGATAGATGATAGATAGATAGATAGATAGATAGATACATATTAGATAGGTGATAGGTAGGTAGGTGGATGGATTGTAGGTAGGTAGGTGGATATAGATACATAAAACATAGATACATAGATGATGAACAGATGGACAGATAAATAGATTTATCAGGTTCACTAAACGTTTCAAAGTTTTGTCCAAGAATGCTCATTTTTTCATCTGGTTCAAGAAGCAATTCTCTCCCCGTTCGTCATATGAGGAAGTGCAAACGGTATTCTATAAAAACCGCAAAGCGGTTTGAGACTAGCTCTTTAACAACAAGTTGACACTGGATTCTGCCCTAGGTGGGGAATTTTTGGAGGTCAAAGTCTACGCGTCTTGAAAGTTGCTAAGCCTGAAAAAAATACTTGAGTTAGAGGGGAAAGAGGCGTGCGGTTGTCCAAATAGAAGAATCTCTTCCCGGTTGAGCCAAGCACTTGAAAAATAATGCAGGATCCTCCTCTATTCCTTTTGGCGTCTCTCCCAGCCACCCCACTTGGGTTTTTTTTTTTAACTGAGCAAAGTTTTTCTGCCTTTGATCATTGTACATCAAAAATACAGCACAGCTAGACAAAGGATCAAAAGCATGTTTAAAAATCAGGGTAGAATCCAAAAGCACATATAGCTGTACAGTATGCTGGGGTGGGCGTGTATCTATGAAGATGAAATCTAGATATATGTAGACCTGTGTTTGTGTGTTTATGCATGCCTTCCAGATAATCTTGACTCCTGATAACTAGTGATGGGCGAACCAAACCCGCACAATTCGGGTCCGTACCGAATTTTGCGGTGTTCGGTATGCCGAACACGAACCCAAATTTTTTCCAAACTTCGGGCAAAGTTCGGGGTCGTGTTTGGCATTCGGAGCTTTGATGTCACCAGCATGTTGCTAAGTACGCCAAGGTGATCACTTCTTGGATTCCATGGTCATGAGTGTGAAGAATGGTCACAAGTCACTTTTTTTCAATATTGTTATAACTTTGAACTGTCACTGAATGAACTGTTTTACGTCAAGGACTACCTGTATTTATTTATTTATTTATTTATTTATTTATTTATTTATTTATTTATTTATTTATTTATTTATTTATTTATTATTTTATTTAATTATTTAATTATTTAATTATTTAATTATTTAATTATTTAATTATTTAATTATTTAATTATTTAATTATTTATTTATTTATTTATTTATTTATTTATTTTTTTATTTTTTTATTTTTTATTTTTTTTATTTATTTATTTATTTATATGCCGCCCCTCTCCATAGATTCGGGGTGGCTCACAACACAATAAAACAATTTATAACAAATCTAATAATTTAAAAAACATTTTAAAAACCCCATTATTAAGCAGACATACATACAAGCATACCATACATAAATTGTATAGGCCCGGGGGAGATATCTCAATTCCCCCATGCCTGACGACAAAGGTGGGTTTTAAGGAGTTTACGAAAGGCAAGGAGGGTGGGGGCAGTCCTAATCTCAGGGGGGAAGCTGGTTCCAGCGCGTCAGGGCCGCCACAGAGAAGGCTCTTCCCCTGGGACCCGCCAGACGACATTGTTTAGTCGATGGGACCTGGAGAAGGCCAACTCTGTGGGACCTAATCGGTCGCTAGGATTCGTGCGGCAGAAGACGGTATCGGAGATATTCTGGTCCGATGCCATGAAGGGCTTTATAGGTCATAACCAACACTTTGAATTGTGACCGGAAATTGATCGGCAACCAATGCAGACTGCGGAGTGTTGGTGTATAACGATGAAATGGTGGCTCTTTCAGCAAACCATAATAATCCTAAGAGTGGCTCATATAGCTGTTATCATTACTATAATAACATTATCATAACTGTATGTGAAGGCAGCTGCTGCTCATTCTCACGCAATGAACAATATAGCCAAAGGGGAGCAGAAAATCTTATATATCAATAATACAGCAGTCTTTCTATCTAACGTGGCAGTCCATTTGGATATTATGAAAGTGTTAAAATAGCTTTGGTCCTGGTAGCTGCAATAAATCAGCTCCAGATATTAACTTCGGGCTAGTTAGCTAGCAAAAACGGAACGGGGTTTGTTTAAAATACCATTAACTTTACAGTGTCAAGAATCCACTAGAAAGTGGCCGTAGGATACGTCCATCACCATTAACCATTATCATTTAAGACGGTCTCATAGCTCACGTTTACAATTTAAGATTGCGTTCCAAAGTGCTTCTTTCAGTAAGGAGCAGAGCAACGCATTTAAAATAAATAAACAGCATACTTTGTTTGTTTTTTTAAAAAGCACAAAGCAATCATTCCATCAGCTTATTGAGTTAGGGGAAAAGCCACATTAAACAAAATAAACACACCAGGAACATGATTCCACAAAACGGCACTTAATTCCATTCGTTTGAGCTGCAAACCAGACTCCTGTGATGTTGCAGGGCAAACCAGAAGTCATAACCTAGTGCCTCTTTACTAAGAAGACCCCTCCCCATTCCTCCCACTCGTAACAGAATACCCTACGCAAATAGACTAACAATCCTGGGCCTAGAAAGCCTAGAACTACGGCGCCTAAAACACGATTTGAGTATTGCCCACAAGATCATATGCTGCAACGTCCTACCAGTCAATGACTACTTCAGCTTCAACCGCATCAACACAAGAGCACGCAACAGATTCAAACTTAATACGAACCGCTCCAAACTTGACTGTAAAAAATATGATTTCAACAATCGAGTTATCGAAGCGTGGAACTCATTGCCGGACTCAATTGTGTCAACCCCTAACCCCCAACATTTCTCCCTTAGACTCTCCACAATTGACCTCTCCAGGTTCCTAAGAGGCCAGTAAGGGGCGTACATAAGTGCACTGGTGTGCCTTTCGTCCCCTATCCAATTGTCTTTCCTTTCTCTCACTTATCATATACTGTATATTCTATTTCTTTCATATATCCTCTAAGTTCACTTTTGCCCTTATATATATTACTACATGTCTATTTTTCTTCCTATGCATTTGTGCATTGGACAAATGAATGAATGAATAAATAAACAAATAAATAAATAAAATAAACAGAATACCCTAAGCAAATAGAATTACAATCCTAGGTTTAGAAAGCTTAGAACTATGTTGCCTTAAACACGATCTAAGCATAGCCCATAAAATCATCTGCCACAACATCCTTCCTGTCAATTACTACTTCAGCTTCAACCACAACACACAAGCACACAACAGATACAAACTTAAAGTAAACCGCTCTAAACTCGACTGCAGGAAATACGACTTTAGTAACCGAGTAGTTGAAGCATGGAAATCACTACCAGGCTCTGTAGTATCATCTCTTAACCCCCAAAACTTTTTTACATTTACAAAATCCTGGGGCACACCACCAACCAAAATGACACAAAATGACACCCTAAGACACTCTCCTCTCTTTATCCATCCCTGTCTCCTCCCCACCCTTGTGTGTGTGTGTGTGTGTGTGTGTGTGTATACACACTTTTGAACCCTTTTCAAAAACAAGTGAGGGCTGGGGTTTTTTCTCTCTTATTCTTTGGGTGCTTTTTATCATATGCTTTAAATCAAGAGTCACTTCTCTCTCTCTTTTGTTTCTCTCTCTTTCCTCTCATTCTCTGTGTCAATCATTTTCTCATTTCTCTTTTTTCCTCCCCTTTTTGCTCATTTCTCTCTCTCTCTCTCCCTTCCTCTCCTTTTCTCTCTCTCTCTTGCTCTCTTTCTCTCTCTCTTGCCTTCTTTCTCTCTCACTCTTGCTTTTTCTCTCTTTCTCCCTTTGCTTTCTCTCTCTTTCTTTCTCTCTCTCTTGCTTTCTTTCTCTTTCTTTCTCTCTTTCTCACTCTCACTCTCTCAAGAAAAAGTTGCGAGACCGGAACCTGAGCATCCTTCTTCGCGGCACACCTGACCATGTCTCGCGGCACACTAGTGTGCCACGGCACACTGGTTGAAAAACACTGCCTTAGACTATCCACTGTTGACCTCTCCCGATTCCTAATTAACAATTGCAATTGTATGTATACAAAAATAACAGTCTGGTGTTTATTCTATTTTAGTAAAAGAATGAAATAAGATATATACGAAAACCAAACCTATCTATTTATAATTTTTCTGCTATTTCATAATCAACTTTATCTCTTATTTATATACAATGTAATTATTTAACTATACTATATCGGGATATTGAGAATATTCATAGCACAACTTATTATTATTATTATTCACCCGCCCAACCTTTGAAATGTATTTTCCGTTGTTATTGTATATTATCTATTGATGTTTATATGTTGTTATGTCTTTTGTATATAGTCTTGTAAATAAAAAATATTAATTAAAAAAAAGTAAGGGGCGTGCATAAGTGCACCAGCGTTCCTTCCGTCCCCTGTCCTAATGTTTCTTTTACTAGTATCATGTATATAAATATTATTATATCTTTGTATACCACCAGTCCGTACTTGACCAAACAAATAAATAAATAAACAGTGCTTAAATTTAATTTTTAAAAAGAATATTTTCTGTCTTTGCCCAAAAAAGAGCATTTCAGAATTAGATGCCTTCTGCCCAAGAACATCACCCATTAACTTCTTTCAAGAGATGGTTTTGCCTTCTCTTTCTGCTCAAGATCCCCATGGACAATTGGTGGGCCACTGTGTGACACAGAATGCCAGACTCGACGGGCTTTGGCCCGATTCAGCATGGCTCTTCTTATGCTCTTATGGTCACACCACCACTGCTGGGTCAGTACAACAGCGAGGAAGGTGGACTTGGATGGTTAATAGTAGTAGAAAATAATCTTAGGCAGGTGCCTCTAGAACAGTGATTTTCAACCTTTTTTGAACCACAGCACATTTTTTACATTTACAAAACCCTGGGGCACATTGAGTTGGGGGGGGGGGGGGGGTCAAAAAAGTTTGGAAAAATTTTTTTCCTCTCTTCCTCCCTTTCGCTCTATTTCTCTTTCTCCCTCCTTCTTTCTCTCCCTTCTTCTTTTTTCTCTCTCTCCATCCCTCTCTTTCTCTCTTCCTACCTTCCTCTCTTTTTTGCTCTCATTCTCCCTCCCCCCTCCCTCTATGTCTTTCTCTCTCCCACCTTCCCTCTCTTTCTCTCTCTCTTTCTTTCTCTCTCTCTTGCTCTCTCCCTTTCTTTCTTTCTTTCTTTCTTTCTCTCTCTCTCTTGTTCTCTTTCTCTCTCTCTCTTTCTCTCTCTCTCTTGCTTTCTCTCTCTCTCTTGCTTTCTTTCTCTCTCTCTTGCTTTCTTTCTCTCTCTCTCTCGTGTTTTCTTTCTCTCTCTGAGCTTCGCGGCATACCTGACCATGTCTCACGGCACACTAGTGTGCCGCGGCACATTGGTTTAAAAACACTGCTAGAACCCATTCTTTGAATAACTTGAACCTACTTGCAACAGAGTCAACCATCAAGAAGAATGTTGGTACCACCACCACCGTGAACGATGAGGATTCATAACAAGGCCAGAAACCAGCTCTTGTTACTAGGTAGATTTTGGATCCTTGTGACGATTAAAAAAAAAAGATATTTGTAGATCGCCCTAATGAGAAGAAAGGAAAAACGAATCCTGACCTCTTAGGAAGGGAAGAAAAGAGACCACCCAGCGGTGACCGCAGGCCATGATTGAAGAGGCAAAAGGTCCCCTTCATCCCTTCATTGTCTTTCAGAAACTTTGAGCTTCGATGACATCACAGAGCCAGTGGGGTGGGTTGCCAGAGAGGGCTTGTGACCAGAAGTGGTCAGTTGTTACTGATGACCACACTATGGTCTTTATAAAGTAAATGTGTGGCTCAAAAATCTACTGTGATAGGCTGCTGCCCCAAAGGGTGGGTGGGTGAAGTGGGGGTAGTAAGTTTATGCACTATTTATTGAATACTTAATAGTTTTTTTTATTGTCCTTCCTTCTCAAGTACCTTAGTATGATCCTAAATGACTTTCAAAATAGGAAATAATTAAATAGTATGTTTTAACCCATAAATGCTTTAATCGTTTTAATCATGATCTAGAACTGAACTTTTATAGCAATGAAAGAAAATTGAGCTACTTGCCTAACCTGTTATCATGCTGAACCTTGTGGGTTCAATCCAAAACCTTCAAATGTCACTGGGCTCCTCATCAAATCATGCTGTCTATCGTTTGTCCTTTTTGTGGCTATTCAAATAATGGGACTTCATCAATTGAAAAAGAATCCAAACCCCTATTTGAAAACTTATCTTGGTCGGTAAGCCACTCCCACCCAGTCACATGACCTTTAAGCCAGCCCTGGTCACACGATTGTCAAGCCACTCCTACCTGGTCGCGGGACTTCTACCTGGTCACATGACCATCAAGCCACACCCACAAAATAAGCCACGCCCACGGTAAAAAAAATTGGCAGCCCCTTACTGACCGTCCAACAGAAGCTGCTGGAGGAAAGCAATGTGTTATTCTGTTATTCTACATATCTGTATATCCAATTGGATTGACTTAGAGCAGTGTTTCCCAACCTTGGCAACTTGAAGATATTTGGAGAAGTACAGACATCAGGGGGCAGCTGGTTCCATAAGGTCGGGGCAGCCATAGAGAAGGCCCTTCCTCACAGGCCCATGGTTTAGTCGACAGGACCTGGAGGAGTCCAACTCCTTGTGATCTAATAGGTCTCTGGGAGGTATATGGCAGTAAATAGCCAGGTCCTAAGCCATGTAGTGCTTTATCTGGGTCGTCTGGCGGGACCCAGGGGAAGAGCCTTCTCTGTGGTGGCCCCGACCCTCTGGAACCAGCTCCCCCCTGAGATTAGAACTGCCCCCACCCTCCTTGTCTTTTGTAAACTTCTTAAAACCCACCTCTGCCGCCAGGCATGGGGCAACTGAGACATCTCCCCCGGGCCTATACAGTTTATATTTGGTATGTTTGTGTGAATGTTTTCTTTTTAATAAGGGGTTTTTAATGACTTTTAATTATTAGATTTGTTATATATTGCGTTATTATTGTTGTGAGCCGCCCCGAGTCTACAGAGAGGGGCGGCATACAAATCTAATAAATTGAATTGAATTGAATTTATACATAATAAGCAACACTTGAATTGTGACCAGAGACCAATTTGCAGCCATTGCAGCACATGGAGCGTTGGTGTTATATGGAAGTATCTAGGTACACCCATAACAACTCATGGGGCTGCATTCTGGACTATTTGCAGTCTCCAAACATTCGCTGGCTGGGGAACTCTGGGAGTTGAAGTCCAAATATCTTCAGGTTGCCAAGGTTGGGAAACACTGACTTAGAGCATTGGTGCGGTCAAGCATGACTTTTTCCAGTCTAATTGTAGACTCACTTCTTTGTGAGGTAGGCAGTCCTATAAATTTAACACACACAAAAAATAAGAATAAATAAAATGAATTGACATTCCTGATTATCTGGTAGGGCCCTGGGGTGTGAGTTGATTTACCACTCCATTTCAAAGGAGACCTGAGGAGTTCCACAGAGCCAAACTTCAGTGAGAATTTAAAGGCAGTTAAAAAAATCTCATTAAGAGGAACAAAATTTCCCGGGCTGAGAAGGTAAGATCTAAACTGAAATAGGGGGAGTGAGGGAGAGTTAGGGACTGAGGACCTTACGACCACCACTCAGGGAAGACTTAATGATCTCAATCTGTATACTGTAGTCCGGAGGACAGAAGGGAAAGGGATGGGGGGACATGATCAAAACATTTAAATACGTTAAAGGGTTAAAAAAAGGTTCAGGAGGGAACTGTTTTTTAATGGGAAAGTGAACACAAGCACAAGGGGGGCACAATCTGAGTTTAGTTGGGGGAAAGATCAGAAGCAACGTGAGAAAATATTTGACTGAAAGAGTCGTAGATGCTTGGAACAAACTTCCAGCAGCCGCGGTTGGTAAATCCACAGGGAAAGCCCGTGACTGTTCTCGCAGCTGCATTCTGCACGATCTGAAGTTTCCGAACACTCTTCAAAGGTAGCCCCATGTAGAGAGCGTTACAGTAGTCGAACCTCAAGGCGATGAGGGCATGAGTGACTGTGAGCAGTGAGTCCCGGTCCAGATAGGGCCGCAACTGGTGCACCAGGCGAACCTGGGCAAATGCCCCCCTCGCCACAGCTGAAAGACGTTTCTCTAATGTGAGCTGTGGATCGAGGAAGACGCCCAAGTTGCGGACCCTCTCTGAGGGGGTCAATGACTCCCCCCCCCAGGGTGATGGACGGACAGATAGAATTGTCCTTGGGAGGCAAAACCCACAGCCACTCCATCTTATCAGGGTTGAGTTTGAGTCTGTTGACACTCATCCAGACCCCAACAGCCTCCAGGCACCGGCACATCACTTCCACTGCTGATGGTTGTTAAGTGAGGCTCCTGCCCCCACCACCCACTGGCCAGTTGTGAAAGATATTGAAACAAAATGCATAAGCCACGCCCACAGTGTGGTAGTAAAAATTTTGGTAGCCCCTCACTGCCGCTACTGCACCGGTAGCAACCCACTTCTGATGATACAGAACTTTGGAGGCAAAGTCTGATGTCAGAAATCAAGTCAGAGCGGACGGAGCCATGACTCATTCAAACCCCCTTGATTTTAGTTGCTCCCTGTAAGACTGATGGACACATTCCACTGAACTTGACTGACTGATTGATTAAAACATTGATGTGTTGCCTTGCTTGCAAAGCCTTAGGAGGCTGGAAGTACAAGAAAAATAAATCAGTAAAATTAACAAAACCAAACCTTGACCCAACAAGGTCAGACGGTGGAGGTCCATCATCTATACTTAAAGCGGCTCAGAATTATGCCACGTTTACAACTTTATGGAAGAAAATGCTCTCTACCTTTGAAAAGTGTTCGGAAACTTCAGATCGTGCAGAATGCAGCTGCGAGAGCAATCATGGGCTTCCCCAAATATGCCCATGTTACACCAACACTCCGCAGTCTGCATTGGTTGCCGATCAGTTTCCGGTCACAATTCAAAGTGTTGGTTATGACCTATAAAGCCCTTCATGGCACTGGACCAGATTATCTCAGGGACCGCCTTCTGCTGCACGAATCCCAGCGACCAGTTAGGTCCCACAGAGTGGGTCTTCTCCAGGTCCCGTCAACTAAACAATGTCACTTGGCGGGACCCAGGAGATGAGCCTTCTCTGTGGCGGCCCCGGCCCTCTGGAACCAACTCCCCCCAGAGATTAGAATTGCCCCTGCCCTCCTCGCCTTTCATAAGCTTCTTAAAACCCACCTCTGCCGCCAGGCATGGGGGGAACTGAGATACTCTTTCCCTCTAGGCCTTTATAATTTTATGCATGGTATGTCTGTATGTATGTTTGGTTTTATAATAAGAGTTTTTAACTGTTTTAATATTGGCTTGTTATATGCTGTTTTTATTACTGTTGTTAGCCGCCCCGAGTCTACGGAGAGGGGCGGCATACAAATCCAATAAATAAAATAAATAAAAGAAGACTCTATTTTTTTTAAAAAATGTTTGTTTTGTCAAGTATGCTTTGGTGGTATACAAAGATATAATAATATTCATATACATGATACTAGTAAAAGAGATTAGGACAAGGAAATGTAAGGCACGCCGGTGCACTTATGCACGCCCCTTACTGACCTCTTAGGAATCGGGAGAGGTCAGCCGTTGACAATCTAAGGGTAAAGTTTTTGGGGTTAGGTGATTCTCTCCCAACTTCTGGCTTCAGAGTTTCATAATAACAGGTTGCTTCTCTATTTGATTAGTTCCCACCCATTGTTTTCTTGTCTTGCTTCCTGGTGCTTTGGAAAAAGAAACAGACTCCCTTCTCTTTGCGTCAATACTGGAATCCTGCTATCATGTGTTAGCAAAAACTTCAGAAGAGAAGGATTTAGGGGTAGTGATTTCTGACAGTCTCAAAATGGGTGAGCAGTGTGGTCGGGCAGTAGGAAAAGCAAGTAGGATGCTTGGCTGCATAGCTAGAGGTATAACAAGCAGGAAGAGGGAGATTGTGATCCCCTTATATAGAGCGCTGGTGAGACCCCATTTGGAATACTGTGCTCAGTTCTGGAGACCTCACCTACGAAAAGATATTGACAAAATTGAACGGGTCCAAAGACGGGCTACAAGAATGGTGGAAGGTCTTAAGCATAAAACGTATCAGGAAGGACTTCGTGAACTCAATCTGTATAGTCTGGAGGACAGAAGGAAAAGGGGGGACATGATCGAAACATTTAAATACGTTAAAGGGTTAAATAAGTTTCAGGATAGAAGTGTTTTTAATAGGAAAGTGAACACAAGAACAAGGGGACACAGTCTGAAGTTAGTTGGGGGAAAAGATTAAAAGCAACGTGAGAAAATATTATTTCACTGAAAGAGTAGTAGATCCTTGGAACAAACTTACTGTGGTTGGTAAATCCACAGTAACTGAATTTAAACATGCCTGGGATAAACGTATATCCATTGTAAGATAAAATACAGGAAATAGTATAAGGGCAGACTAGATGGACCATGAGGTCTTTTTCTGCCGTCAGTCTTCTATGTTTCTATGTCACCTATTCTACACCGTATAAATTGAAGGGAGAAAAAGATTAAAGCCTCAGAGGGATTTTTTTATACAGATAAAGGATTTGGGGGAAACGAGCATATAATATTTAGAAGTCCCCTTCAACATCGTTTTAAGAGCGGCTTACGTTCTTAAAATTAGAATGCCGTTGATTGGCAGTTTTTTCCTCCCTGTAATCCTATTTAATCTATTTGTGTTTTAAATGTCTGTTGTTTCGCTTTGAGTTTGGATTCTCTGCCTCTTTTGGAAAATGCAAGCAGGCCTTTTTAAAAAAATAATAATAATGCGAGACGGATGAACGAGAGAAACAGTTGGAGCGCTTCACAAATTTCACTTCGGATGAAAAAGTGAGAAACTTCACACCGGCATAATGTTTCTGGGCGAAATACCAAAGGGGGAGCAGAAAATAAGAAGGCATTAAATTCTTACCGAGATGGGTGGGAGGGGTTCAAATCTTAGTGCAGCTCAATACAAGTGGTCCTCGAATTAATGACCACAACTGGGGCCAGAATTTTCATGGCTGAGCAAGGGGAATGAGTGAGTTACGTTCTGATTTAATCACCACTGGGGTTTTTGTTAAGCAAATCTCTGCAGTTGTTAAACGAAGCATGCAATTTGTTAAATAAATCCGATGTCCCCTCGTTAGGGTTTGCTTATCGGAAAACCTATAGGATCACATCACGTGACCCAGGAATGCTGCCTGTTTTGACCCAGCTGTCCAAACACGACAAACCCTCTTAAGCAATGAAGGACTGCAAAAAAATTTACTATCACACTGTGGTTGTGGCTTATTACAGAGTCTGGTAGTGAGTTCCATGCATCAACTGCTCGGTTACTGTTCTGTCGAGCTCTCTGGTAGAATCCTCCCAAAAATGCACAGATACAATTTCAGACACACACACGTTTGAAAATTCAAAACAATGTTCTTTATAATGAAAATTCACTTAAACCAAGCCCTCTTTTGGGATAGCAAAGAGCACTCATCTCCAAACAAACTAGTAATTGGTACAAGTCCCTTATCAGTTCTGTGATACTTAGCTTGCAGCTGTGAGGCAATTCACAGTCCTTCTTCTTTCACAAAGTGAAACACACTTTGCTCTGGTTTAGTTTCAAAGCGGGGAAAAATCAGCACACAAAAGGTCAAAGTCAGCAAAGCAGTCACGAAACACAATGATCAGATAATCCTCCACAATGGCCAAACCCACAGGCTGCTATTTATAGCAGCCTCAGTAATGACCACAGCCCCACCCAACCACAGGTGGCCTCATTTTCTTTGATAATAATCTCTCAGTTGTTGCTGTCTATGCATCGCTCTCCGCATGCGTGGCTGTATCATTAACTCTTGTTCCGAATCCAAGGAGGAACTAGAGAATTGATCTCCTTCTGAGCTGTCTGCCACACTCTCCTCCTCCCGGTCACTCATGTCTTCTTGGTCAGAGGAGCCTTCATCATCAGATTCCACCGGGGGCAAAACAGGCCTGCAGCATGTGTATGTCTCCCCCACGTCCACAGTCCTTGGGGCAGGAGCTGGGCCAGAGCTAACCACAACAGTTACTAAAGTCGTATTTCCTGCAGTCGAGTTTAGAGCGGTTTACTTAAGTTTGTATCTGTTGTGTGCTCGTGTGTTGTTGTGGTTGAGGCTGACGTAGTTGTTGATAGGAAAGATATTATGGCAGATGATTTTATGGGTTATGCTTAGGTCGTGTTTAAGGCAACGTAGTTCTAAGCTTTCTACACCTAGGATTGAAAGTCTAGTTGCGTAGGGTATTCTGCTGCGAGTGGAGGAGTGGAGGGCTCTTCTGGTAAAATATCTCTGGACTTTTTCTACAGTGTTTATGTCCGAAATGTGGTGTGGGTTCTAGACAGATGAGCAGTATTCAAGGATTGGTCTGACAAAAGTTTTTTACTCTGGTTAGTAGTGTGAGATTGCCGGAGCAGAAGCTACGTAGGATTAAGTCTTGAATCCTTTTACCAGGCTTTGTTAGGCTGCTGTAAAAATAAACACCAGATTTATGCTGGTTTTCCTGGCAGCTCAGAACAATTTGCAACTGTTAAAAAAACCCCAAACCCTCAGAAACCTCAATTAGAGATAACATAAAAAAGAACAATAGCCCATAAACGGATTTATGGGGCAGGAGAGAAAGGAATAGTTCATAATCCCACGCGTGATGCCCCGGGCAGAGATGGATGAGTTGAAATATGATTAATCATATGATTCTATCCCAAATATTTCATTGCTGCTAAGCCAAAATTTTATTCTCCCATTGCTGTAATCTGCTAATTTTATCCGTTATTCTTTTTTTTTACCGAAGGGTCGGGAATGGGGTGGAAGCCATCGCTGGCGCTATTGCCAAGAAACCTTTTTAAGGATTTAGGTCTCACGTGGGTTAAACTTGGAGTGGGTATTGTTGGCAGCTAAGCCATGTTGAAAAACTCAAGTGGTTTGAAGCTGGAAGGAACCAAATGCAATCTCTTGGTTTAGTACTGCCAGTAATTAACCCGGCGTAACCGAGACCAGATTTTGGCTGGCAAGTGAGGGAGGGGGATGCGTTTTCTGGCTCCCCAGGGAGGAAGAAACATAGAAACATAGAAGATTGACGGCAGATAAAGACCTAATTGGTCCATCTAGTCTGCCCTTACACTATTTCCTGTATTTTATCTTAGGATAGATATACAGTGGTACCTCTACTTAAGAACGCCTCTACTTAAGGACTTTTCTAGATAAGAACCTTACACTATTTCCTGTATTTTATCTTAGGATAGATATACAGTGGTACCTCTACTTAAGAACACCTCTACTTAAGGACTTTTCTAGATAAGAACCTTATAATATTTCCTGTATTTTATCTTAGGATAGATATACAGTGGTACCTCTACTTAAGAACTTTTCTAGATAAGAACCTTACACTATTTCCTGTATTTTATCTTAGGATGGATATATAGTGGTACCTCTACTTAAGGACTTTTCTAGATAAGAACCTTATAATATTTCCTGTATTTTATCTTAGGATGGATATATAGTGGTACCTCTACTTAAGGACTTTTCTAGATAAGAACCTTATAATATTTCCTGTATTTTATCTTAGGATGGATATATAGTGGTACCTCTACTTAAGGACTTTTCTAGATAAGAACCTTATAATATTTCCTGTATTTTATCTTAGGATGGATATATAGTGGTACCTCTACTTAAGGACTTTTCTAGATAAGAACCTTATAATATTTCCTGTATTTTATCTTAGGATGGATATATAGTGGTACCTCTACTTAAGGACTTTTCTAGATAAGAACCTTACACTATTTCCTGTATTTTATCTTAGGATAGATATACAGTGGTACCTCTACTTAAGAACACCTCTACTTAAGGACTTTTCTAGATAAGAACCTTATAATATTTCCTGTATTTTATCTTAGGATAGATATACAGTGGTACCTCTACTTAAGGACTTTTCTAGATTAAGAACCTTATAATATTTCCTGTATTTTATCTTAGGATGGATATACAGTGGTACCTCTACTTAAGGACTTTTCTAGATTAAGAACCTTATAATATTTCCTGTATTTTATCTTAGGATAGATATACAGTGGTACCTCTACTTAAGGACTTTTCTAGATAAGAACCTTATAATATTTCCTGTATTTTATCTTAGGATGGATATACAGTGGTACCTCTACTTAAGGACTTTTCTAGATTAAGAACCTTATAATATTTCCTGTATTTTATCTTAGGATGGATATGCAGTGGTACCTCTACTTAAGAACTTTTCTAGATAAGAAACTTATACTATTTAGTGTATTTTATCTTAGGATGGATATACAGTAGTGCCTCTACTTAAGAACGCCTCTACTTAAGGACTTTTCTAGATAAGCACTGGGTGTTCAAGATTTTTTTCTACTTAAGAACCTGAACCAGGAAAAATTTCCCAGGAAATTTGAGAGCGGCACGAAGGCCTGGCTAGTTTCCTGCCATCCCACCTTTAATCATGGCCATCTTAAACCCCGGGTTTGCATCTCGAAAAGTTTGTATGACGAGGCGTTTGTAAGATGAGGTATCGCTGTATTTACTTCCGCATTTGTACTTCGCGGAAATTCAACTTTCGCGGGCGGTCTTGAAACGCATCCCCTGCGAAAATCGAGGGAACACTGTATACTGTAAGTCTAAATGCGATGGCTATTTTTTCAGGAGGCAACTGGACTTTCTCATGTTTTTCTTTTGAAGGTGTTTCACTCCTCAAGAAACTTCCTTCAGCGCCAACAGGATAGTTCTTTCCATCCTCTTCATCAGAGTGGTTGAATTCTTTCTGGCGTTTTAAGCAGAAGGGTCTGTGTGGGAATAGGAGACGGTGGAGATAAGGTTAGCCTAGCACAAGGCATGTAGCGTCGGATTAAATTCCGTTTCTCTGCATGGGAGGAGAAACGAAATGAATCTGATTTCACTGATTAGCGGAGCCGCACGCTAGCTAGCTAGCTGGAGGAAGGTGACATCATATGCATTTATTCTGAAATCATCTCCTTCTTAGCGGGTTCTTTTTAGAAAAGGCAATTGGAGGCTCTCACGCCTGCCTTCCCTGGAGGTTTCCTGCGATTCTGAGAATCAAGTTAGAGGAAGCTTACAGGGCAATTCCTGGCAGGCGTGAGACTCAGTGGAATTTGCTCCGGGGAAATTGGATAGAAAGGTGCCGCTTTCTTTAATGGAATCTGGCTGGGCCAATCAGCAGGAGACGGTGAGTTCTAGTCCCGCCTTGAAAGCCCACTGGGTGCCAGTCACACTAATTCAGTCCAACCCACCTCTCAGGGTTGTTGTTGCAGGGAAAACAGGAGGATGGCGGCATATGATGTATGCCTGCTACCTTGAGTACTTACAGCATTATAGTATCCTATTATACTTAAATACATACCGACTAAGCAATGCCGTCTGGAGGGCCCCAGGGGAAGAGCCTTCTCTGTGGCAGCCCCGGCCCCCTGGAATCAACTCCACCCGGACTTTAGAACTGCCCCCACCCTCCTCGCCTTTCGCAAGTTGCTGAAAACCCAACTATGTCGCCAGGCATGGGGTAATTGATATACCTCCTAGCTATTATGTATGGTATGATTGGGTTGGGTGTCTATTTTAATGACAAGGGTTTTTTATATAGTATTGGACTTGTTACACTCTTTATTATAGTTGTGAGCCGCTCCGAGTCTTTGGAGAGGGGTGGCATACAAATCTAATAAATTATTATTATTATTATTATTATTATTATTATTATTATTATTATTATTGTTGTTGTTGTAATTTTTATTTATTTATTATTATTATTATTATTATTATTATTGTTGTTGTTATTATTATTATTACTATTATTATTATTATTATTTGGTCGCTACAAAGCAAAAAGAATGTTGAGACTCTAGAAAGAGTGCAGAGAAGAGCCACAAAGATGATTAGGGGACTGGAGGCTAAAACATATAAAGAACGGTTGCTGGAATTGGATATGTCCAGTTTAATGAAAAGAAGGACCAGGGAAGACATGATAGCAGTGTTCCGATATCTCAGGGGTTGCCACAAAGAAGGAGTCAACCTATTCTCCAAAGCACCCGAGGGCAGAACGAGAAGCAATGGATGGAAATTAAACAAGGAGAGAAGCAACTTAGAACTAAGGAGAAATTTCCTGACAGTCAGAACAATTAATCAGTGGAACAGCTTGCCTCCAGAAGTTGTGAATGCTCCGACACTGGAAGTTTTAAAGATGTTGGATAACCATTTGTCTCAAGTGGTGTAGGGTTTTCTGCCTAAGCAGGAGGTTGGACTAGAACAGTATTTCCCAAACTTGGCAACTTGAATATATCTGGACTTCAACTCCCAGAATTCCCCAGCCCGCTGGCTGGGGAATTCTGGGAGTTGAAGTCCAAATATCTTCAAGTTGCCAAGGTTGGGAAACAATGGACTAGAAGACCTCCAATGTCCCTTCCAACTCTGTTGTTGTTGAGTATGAAAGGTAGCATAAAAATCTATTAATTAAATAAACAGGTACAGTTAAAGGAGAATATTTGTAACTCAGGGTTGAAGGGGGATCCTTGGTTTTCTTGACATCTCCAAGGACCCCTCAAATAAAAAAATACAAACAAATTATCCTACATATTTAGCAACATCATTCTTACATTTACTGAGTAAATGTACTCATATCTCTATCTATTGTCCGTCCATTACCCTGGGGGGGGGGAAGTATTGACCCCCTCAGAGAGGGTCCGCAACTTGGGCGTCCTCCTCGATCCACAGCTCACATTAGAGAAACATCTTTTAGCTGTGGCGAGGGGGGCGTTTGCCCAGGTTCGCCTGGTGTGCCAGTTGCGGCCCTATTTGGACCGGGACTCATTGCTCACAGTCACTCAAGCCCTCATCACCTCGAGATTCAACTACTGTAACGCTCTCTCCATGGGGCTACCTTCGAAAAGTGTTCGGAAACTTCAGATCGTGCAGAATGCAGCTGCGAGAGCAATCATGGGCTTTCCTAAATATGCCCATGTCACACCAACACTCCGCAGTCTGCATTGGTTGCCGATCAGTTTCCGGTCACAATTCAAAGTGTTGGTTATGACCTATAAAGCCCTTCATGGCACCGGACCAGAATATTTTCGGGACCGCCTTCTGTTGCACGAATCCCAGCGACCGGTTAGGTCCCACAGAGTTGGCCTTCTCCGGGTCCCGTTGACTAAACAATGTCGTCTGGCGGGACCCAGGGGAAGAGCCTTCTCTGTGGTGGCTCCGACCCTCTGGAACCAGCTCCCCCCTGAGATTAGGATTGCCCCCACCCTCCTTGCCTTTCGTAAACTCCTTAAAACCCACCTCTGCGGTCAGGCATGGGGGAATTGAAACATCTCCCCCTTGCCCATGTTGTTTTGGTGTATGATGGATTGTGTGCTTTTTTTAATATATATATTGGGGTTGCTTTTATGAATTTTTTAACTTAAAACTGTAATTAGATTGGTAAATATTAGATTTGTCACTATGTACTGTTTTTGCCATTGTTGTGAGCCGCCCCGAGTCTGCGGAGAGGGGCGGCATATAAATCCAATAAATCTAATCTAATCTATTATGAGTAGAGGAGCTATGAGCATTTTAAGCAAGCTCCTTCTATGCCCCGGACTCTCAGACTGAAGGAAGCAATTTTAAAGCTGCGTTTCTTCACGGCAGCCTTTTGAAGGACTGGTCTTAAAAGCTTACAAAATTAAAAATGCTACCGCATTAATTAGGGATGTCATTTTGATTAACTCAAAGGTTAATTGTTTTGATGTTTTAAACCGTCTAATCAGTGAAAGCTTGCCACGCTAATTTTGAGAGGGATTCCTAATTAGCGTGGGATATGTTTCCACAGTGGCTTGTAGATGCACAGTGTGTGGCCCCTTCCGAGTCATTCTCAGACTGCCTGAAGGATGCTCAAAGGGCTACCTGGGAACAGCCTATCCTCCTCCTCAGGTGTTATTACACAAGCTACTACAGTGTGTTTGTGAAGGGGGAGTCTTAGTGATCTAAGGCAGTGTTTCCCAACCTTGGCAACTTGAAGATATCTGGACTTCAACTCCCAGAATTCCCCAGCCAGCATTTGCTGGCTGGGGAATTCTGGGAGTTGAAGTCCAAATATCTCCAAGTTGCCAAGGTTGGGAAACACTGATTTAAGGCACCAGAGTAGAAATTGACTTTGGACCAATCACCAGGAAATTGTGAGTTCTAGTCCCGCCTTAGACATGAAAGCTGGTGGGAGACTTTGAACCAATCACCAGAAGACTGTGAGCTCTAGGCCCACCTTAATCATGAAAGTGGGCTGAATGACTTTGGACCAATCACCAGGAGACCTTGAGTTCTAATCCCGCCTTAGTAATGAAAGCTGGTGGGTGACTTTGGGCCAATCACTAGGAGACTGTCAGCTCTAGTCCCGCCTTAGTCATGAAAGTGATTTGGGTGACTTTGGACCAATCACCAGGAGACTGCGAGTTCTAGTCCTGCCTTAGGCATGAAGGCTGACTGGGTTACTTTAGGCCAATCACCAGGAGACTGGGGGTTCTAGTCCCGCCTTAGTTATGAAATCTGGCTGGGTGACTTTGGGCCAATCACCAGGAGACTGTGAGTTCTAGTCCTGCCTAAGACATCAAAACAATCCTGGCTCCCAAAGTTGTTGTAGTATGGGAAATAGGAATATTTGGTATGTTGGTTTCCCTGAATTGGCTAAAAAAAAGATGTAAAACGGCAGAATAAAAATCTAATGATAAAAGCCATTATTTTTATTTCTTAGAAACCTGTTATTTAATCAAGCAATACATTGTTGAATAATATTTAGTAATTATAATATTAATTATTATTCTAATTAATAAATATAATATAAATAGCATTAATTAATAATAATTAATAAAACTGGCTAATGAAATCCCTGCAAACAAATAACTGGAGATCTGCAAGCCAATCACCAAAGTCAGAGGACATAAAATAATTCACATTCTCTCCAATTCCACTAAGCTAAGTGGTTGCATCTGGCTGCAAAAATCAAGACGACCAAAGGGGGCAGCAGGGAGTTTTACTGTAGTTTAGCTCTGCTTTTGTTTGCTGTCCCCTAAATCTAAGCTGGCAACTATCTCCTCCGGCAACGATCTCAATGTCCGAGCGCCCTCTAGCGTCTCTGGCGGAAGCCTTTTTTCAAGGTCTTCAGCGCTGCAGGATTGTCTCATGAATACAACTGCCTGTTTGCAAAACTCCAGAGGGAATTTCTCCAAAATTGCTGCTCTTTTAAGATATTTTTGGATGTTGGGGTTTGGAGAGGGGAACACATCAGCTGAGAGAAAGGAGGCCACGCAGCAATTCTGTTCCAGCAGCCTTCTGACGCTAGTACTGTACTGCAATTTCCCAGAATTTCAATTCCACTTAAAGCTGACTAGGGCAGTGTTTCCCAACCTTGGCAACTTGAAGATATCTGGACTTCAACTCCCAGAATTCCCCAGCCAGAATTTGCTGGCTGGGAAATTCTGGGAGTTGAAGTCCAAGTTTCTTTCTTTCTTTCTTTCTTTCTTTCTTTCTTTCTTTCTTTCTTTCTTTCTTTCTTTCTTTCTTTCTTTCTTTCTTGATTTGTAGGCCGCCCCTCTCCGTAGACTCGGGGCGGCTAACAACAGTAAAAAGACAATATGAACAAATCTAATATTAAAAGTAATGTTAAAAAAGCCCAATTTAAGAAACCAATCATACACACAGACATACCATGCATACATTTTATAAGCCTAGGGGGAAGAGAATATCTCAGTTCCCCCATGCCTGACGACAGAGGTGGGTTTTAAGTTGCTAAGGTTGGGAAACACTGGTCTAGGGACCTTCAAAATAACAAACAAGAAAAGTCCAGTTGTCTCCTGAAAAAAAAGCATCAACAACCATGACTTGGATGACCCGAGAATCTCTACAGACATTTACCTGCACAATTTGGGGTGGACACCCTTGGAATGGCATGGTAGAATGAATGAATTTCCAGAGGGGGAAAAATGGCAGACTGTAGGAACCAGGAGGTGATCCTGAAGACACAGGTAAACTTCCAAGTGCTTCAGGGACCCTCTGAAAGGATGCAAATGTCCAGCTGTCTGCAAGGAATATAAATCCTTCCATTTTCCTGCCATCCTGTCAGAATTGAAGAAGCTTCTCGGATGAGAAGGGAAAAACCTTCAAAAGGAAAAAAAATTAAATCGCCAAGGTTGGGAAACAGTGGACTCAACAATGGGCCTGGAGGGAAGGGCCTTCTCTGTGGCTGCCCCGCCTTTATGGAACCAGCTGTCCTCGAAGTCCGTACTGCTCCCACCCTACTGTCCTTCCAAAAGGCTTGGGGGCCGTGAATATAACAAGCAAATTGTAACTGATTCTGTATGCATGTTTGATTGGATAGTTCCTTGGGTTTATTATGGTTTTACTGTTCTTTGTTAACTAATATTTGGCTTTTGTTATATTGTATGTATTATTTATTGTTGCAAACCACCCTGAGTCCCATTGGGATCTGGCGGCATAGAAGTCAAATTAACTAAATTAAATTAATTAAATTTTAAAATTGCAACGAATTTTGGTCGCTTTTCTCTCACTGCCCTTCCACTTTTCATTTATGACATTTGAGAAGCAAGTTTTGCTCCGTTTTAACGACCTTTCTCGCCCCATTTGTTAAGCAAATCGCTGCAAAGTTCTTGGTCGAGTAACCCGGTCATTAAGCGAATCTGGTTTCCCCATTGCAAAAGGTCGCAAAAGCGGATCCCATGACCCCGGGGGCAGTGCGACCGTCATAAACAGGAGTCAGACTCAGCCCTGTCACTTTTCTTAGTGCCCTTGCAACTTTGAATGGTCCACTACCCAAACTGTTGTAAGTACTTGGCAATCTCCTTAGACTCTTGTCGCGCGCATGCGCGGAACGGTTCCAACAGTACATCACGGATTTGGAGGAGGGGGCGCAAAACTCCCGATCGCCTCTTTAAAGCGACTCGCGGCCCGCTCATGCGCAGTGCCGAACCCGAACCCCACGGCGCACGCGCCAGGGCTTGAGGCTTGGTGGGCGGGTCCCGCCTATCAATATATTTTTTTTATCCCCCCCATACACTCTCTCTCTGTCTTTCTGCGCTTGCGCAGCTGGGGGGGCCCTTTTGTGGCCGGAGGGGACCGGGCTGCCCCTCCCCAAATCCGGAGGAACCGGTGAGTGGTAGACTGCGCAAGGCATTGTGGGAAAGGGGTAGTTTCCTCCCCCCCTCGCTTCTACTTACACTTCGCTCGCGGGCCCGCTTTTTTTTTTCCCCCCTCCCAAGCCGCGGTGCATGATGGGATCGTGGACTCCGCCGTGGTCCGCTATCCGCTTGGCTTGGATGGCGGTGGGCAGGCCTGACTATTATGGGATGGGGCCCCATGGAAAAGAAGGGGAGCGGGTCGTTGGGGTGCAGGCTCCCCGCCATCTCTCTCTCTCTCTCGTGTCCCGGTTCTGCTCCTTTTGCAGGTTGGGCCGCTGGCTTGTTTTGAGGGGGGATGTCCGAAGTACCCAAGCCGGTGGAAGTGGGCAGCTCTGAGGACATTGGCTTGGAGGAGGAGGATGGGACCTCGACCGGTGAGCGCACAGGCCGGGCCGGGGGTCTTGGGGGGGGGTGTCCCCTCAGCTCCTTCTGTATGGGGGGGCGGAAGGGGCTGAGAGGCTCCTCCTGTGGGGAAAGTGTCAGGGACATGAGTGGCCTTAGCTCTGTGTGTGTGTGTGTGTGTGTGTGTGTGTGTGTTGCGTTTGTGGTAGGCCGAGGGGATCCTCTTCGAAGTCTCTGCAACTTGGGAAACTCCCCCCCCCCAAACTCTTTGGGAATTGCAATAGAATAGAATAGGATATAATTTTATGGGCCAAGTGTGATTGGACACACAAGGAATTTGTGTTGGCAAACATAGCAACAGGAATAAAATTGGGAATAGGAATAGAAATAGAATGGGTAGGCCGAGAGGATCCTCCTCGAAGTCTCTGCAACTTGGGAACCTCCCCCCCAAAAAAACTCTTTGGGAATTGCAATAGAATAGAATAGGATATAATTTTATGGGCCAAGTGTGATTGGACACACAAGGAATTTGTCTTGGCAAACATAGCGACAGGAATAAAATTGGGAATAGGAATAGAAATAGAATGGGAATTCTTCATTGTCTAAGTTGGGGCAAGACATTTGTCTTCGGTGCATCCGTACATAAAAAGCTATCAGTGATCAATCATCATTGTCCTCATCAACATGAACATTCCTCATAAATTGTAAGATGCAATGCTTAGAAATAACAAGTGTTAACACACCCGTTAACTTTCCCCGCTAATTGCACGCCTTACACCAGAGCAGCAGGGGGTGGCATTGTGCAAGTTCAAAAGGACAAGCCCTGGAGGCTTTGAGCCAAGAGGTGCTGAAACATAGAAACATAGAAGATTGACAGCAGAAAAAGACCTCCTGGTCCATCTAGTCTGCCTTTATACTATTTCCTGTATTTTATCTTAGAATTTATCCCAGGCATGTTTACATTCAGTTAGTTTGGATTAACCAACCACGTCTGCTGGAAGTTTGTTCCAAGCATCTACTACTCTTTCAGTCAAATAATATTTACTCACATTGCTTCTGATCTTTCCCCCAACTAACAGATTGTGCCCCTTTGTCCTTGTGTTCACTTTCCTATTAAAAACACTTCCCTCCTGGACCTTATTTAACCCTTTAACATATTTAAATGTTTCGATCATGTCCCCCCTTTTCCTTCTGTCCTCCAGACTGTACAGATTGAGTTCATTAAGTCTTTCCTGATCAGTTTTATGCTTAAGACCTTCCACCCTTTTTGTAGCCCGTCTTTGGACCCGTTCAATTTTATCCATCATCTTTTTGTAGGCGAGGTCTCCAGAACTGAACACAGTATTCCAAATGGGGGTCTCCCCAGCGCTCTATACAGCGGGGTCACAATCTCCCTCTTCCTGCTTGTTATACCTCTAGCTATGCAGCCAAGCATTCTACTCGCTTTCCCTACCGCCTGACTGCACTGTTCACTCGTTTTGAGACTCAGAAATCACTACCCCCTTTTCACTTTTATTTTAATATATTCTGTTTCGTTCGTTCGTTCGTTCATTCATTCATTCATTTATTGGATTTGTATGCCGCCCCTCTCCGTAGACTCGGGGCGGCTAACAACAGTAACAAAAAACAGCATGTAAATCCAATACTAAAACAACTAAAAACCCTTATTGTAAAACCACTATGTGAGTTTGATTGTGTTTTGTGTGTTTAAATAAAGTTTACTTTTATTTTTTTTAAACGAAATCACTACTCCTAAATCCTTCTTTTTCTGAAGTTTTTGCTAACTCAGAACTGCCAATACAATACTCAGATTGAGGATTCCTTTTCCCCAAACAAACGACATGACGGAACCCCAAGCTGCCATTTTGCTCTTATTGCAGGTAGTTCTCTGCTTCACCACCACAAGGGAGCCCAAAAAATTCTTGTTGCTAAGCGAGACACGTTGCTTATGTGAATTTTTAGCTCCATTCAACTTTTCTGCCCACGGTTGTTAAGTGAATCACTGTGGCAGGTGTTTAAATCAGTACCACGGTTAAGTGAAGCAGGCTTCATGTTGACTTGGTTGGTCAGAAAGTGGCAAAAAGGGGATCAGGTGACCGTGGCACCCTGCAACCATCATAATATGAGTCGGTTGCCAAGCGTCTTGTGAGTTTTGATCGTGTGACCATGGGGATGCTGCAGAAGTGCGAACAATGGTCTTGAGTCACTGATTTTTTCAGTGCTGTTGTAACTTTGGATAGTCACTAAACGGTTTGTTGTAAGTCAAGGACTACTTGTGTTCTGGAAGGGCTCCTGCTACCTCCCATGTTCTTCTCAACGGGCTGTGAGGGACTCATTGGCTTGGGAAATCAGGGATAGCTGTTATCTAACACCCTCTGGATAATTTGGAGTAAGATGAAAATGTGGTCCAGCATCCTAGAAGTTTTAAAGAATCCTCCACACAATTAGTTGAAGAGTTTCTGTTTCTGGAGTGGAAGCAGAGAAAGCTGTACTTGTTAATAGGAAATATCTATTAAGGTCATATAATAATAATAATAATAATAATAATAATAATAATAATAATAATAATAATAATAATAATTTATTAGATTTGTATGCCACCCCTCTCCGAAGACTCGGGGTGGCTCACAACAATGATAAAAACAATATTATATACATGAGTCAAGTTGACCAACTTTAAAGATCGTACCCACCTTACCATCTCAGATTTTAATCAAATTTGGCACATAGTTTCTTTATGATATAAAACTATGCTGTGCAAAATTTTAGTTCAAAGGACTAAAAATTGGGAGTTCTGGCAGGCCTCAAGTAAAGATTGCAAAATGCTGAGTCAGCAAAAATGACATTTTGGGTCAACTTCCAGAATCTGTAAACGCGCACAGTTTCAGTAGCATGTTGGGAGATATTTGGAGAACCTGAACACCTTTTAAGGCTTTATAAACCGGCAAAGCCCCATGTACTTAGTCCTCTTACTTTTTACATGGTTCAGGTTCAAACTTTGCAAAAAAAACCCACCCTTTTTTTGCAAAGTTTGAGCCTGAACCATGTAAAAAGTAAGAGGACTAGGTACATGGGGTTTTGCCAGTTTATAAAGCCTTACAAAGCCCCCTCCCCACCTGAGAAGAACTCTGTTCCAACTGCCAATTGCCTCACATTCCGTTACATCAGTTCAAAACACCAGATGTTTCACTCCTTCGCTCAGGAACGATCTGGGGCTCCTTACAGTACTAAATGCCGGTACCTCACCAAAATGTCTACCCGTACCACCTATGGAACCACTTTCAAACTCAAGGCGACAGGAGATATATTCCCTTATGAGTTTCAATCACCGACCGCTCCTGAGCCAACGGATTGTGAACAGAATTTCTCGCATTATATCCCACCCCGAACTGGGAAAGCAGGGAAAGCAAAGCTTGCTGAGGACCTCTGGGAATTGAAGTCCACAAGTCTTAAAAGTTGCCAAGGTTGGAGACCCCTGCTTTACACCACCCGTTCACGCCCAATCACATAGTTTTGTAGTGAAGCATGGGTATCAAAAATAAGTTTCTTGATTCATGACTTTTAAGCATATAAACCTCCATGATTTAGAGCAGGGAATGATGGCCCTTTTATGACTTGTGGACTTCAACTCACATAATTGACGTCTACAAATCATAAGAGGGCCATTTGTTCCCTAGGCCTGACTTACAGGATGGTAGATAAACATAGATACATAGAAGACTGACGGCAGAAAAAGACCTCCTGGTCCATCTAGTCTGCCCTTATACTATTTCCTGTATTTTATCTTAGGATGGATCTATGTTTATCCCAGGCATGTTTAAATTCAGTTCCTGTGGATTTACCAACCACGTCTGCTGGAAATTTGTTCCAAGGATCATGTTTGTTCCAAGGATAATGGTTGATTTTAGCAGAACTGACAGTGGGTTTTAATTGTTGCAGGTATTTCAGCCATGCAGGAGGAGGAGGAGGAATCGGAAGCAACCTCGGTATCTTCTGGAGACAGTAGCCCCACTACCCCATCTGCCAATGGCTATCCAGGTAAGCAGATCTATCAGATCGTAGGATCATAGAAATTTTGGTGCAGTGGCGTAAGAGCTGTTCAGGTATGATGATGTTGGGCATTGACTCATCTATTAAATTTGTTGTGCTTGCGGCTATAATCTGTCAAAATACCAATTTGCAGCAATGAGGTGCATTATATCCAGCACCACTGAACAGCTGTAGTTCTTGTATCTTCTTAATTTAAAGGTATTTTCCTGCAGGTTGCTCTCCTCACATTCCTTTACGAATCCACAAGAAATAATAAAACTTGACTCCCTTGATTTAGCAAATTACCTAGGGGGCTGGCAAAAAAAAATGGTGCTTTTTCAAAGGCTGAACAAAACTGAAGAAGTTTCTTGGAATGAGAAGCAAATTGGTTTCAAGGAAAAATAAAAATACCAAAGTCCAACTGCCTTGTGCAAATGATTGTCAGCAAAAAGTTTGGCAAAAGTTTGGGTTCGGGAGGCCGCTGGGAAGCCCCGCCGCCCGGATGTCACCTTTTAAAACAGCCGGGGGGCTTCTCGGCGGCCTCCCGAATGCCGAACCCGGAAGTTCGGGTTTGGCGTTCGGGTTCAGGAGGACGCTGGGAAGCCCCCCGGCTGTTTCAAAAGGTGACAGCCGGGCGGCGGCGTTTTTTTGCATTTTTTTTTTCGTTGCACGGATTAATTGATTTTACATTGCTTCCTATGGGAAACAATGTTTTGTCTTACGAACTTTTCGTCTTACGAACTTCCCCCTGGAACCAATTAGGTTCGTAAGATGAGGTATTGCTGTACTTGCCTTCCTCACTGTAGTTTTGTTTTTCCAGGCCCCCAGAGCAAGGAACTGAAGCTGGCCACCGCTGTGGAACAGGCGGATGACCTTGGAGACGGAGGGCAGGACCGCCTCAGCTGCTCCCAGGCTCCGAGCCCCGAATGGCACGAATGCCCCGAATGTGGCCGTGGCTTTGGCACCTCCCGGGCCCTGAAGGTGCACCGCAGCTACCACGTGGGGCGCAAAAGGCCGCACAGTGGCTCCTCTTCAACCAAGCCGCCTTCGCTGATCTTGCCCAGAAATCCCGACAGCCAGGAAGGGCCGACGGCCTTGACCTCCAACCGGGGAAGAGCTTTTCACTACATCTGTGCCGAGTGCGGCGTGGGCTTTACCTCCCCGGCGACTCTGGAGGGCCACCGCTGCGAACACAGCTGGCGCCGAAGCCCTCCGGCCGCTCCTCGCCACAAGCTTGCTCCTCCTCCTCCTCCTGCTCCCAGAGAGGCGAACGGGGACCAGGACACCGATGGGGCCGATGGACCGTACCACTGCACCGAGTGCCCAGGCGAATTTGGCTTGGTATCCGAACTTCACGAGCACTACATGCTCCATGCGCGCGGAGAGCTGTAGATCGGTCTTCAGCCCTTCCTCCCTTCCCCCTCCCTCCCCAGCCCACTTCCTTGTTGTCATAAGTGGCCCCTGCTAAGGGAATCTGTCCGTCTAGGACAGTGTTTCCCAACCTTGGCAACTTGAAGATATCTGGACTTCAACTCCCAGAATTCCCCAGCCAGCAAAGCACTCTTATAATCTGGTTTACTTAGCATGTCTCCCCTGTGGTTTTTTTTTTCTGCAGGGGGACCTGTGGAAGGGTGGGGAGATGAGATCAGCTTTATGTATGTTGTTCATAAAATCATACATCACAATGTACTCCCTGTTAGCGACTACTTCACCTTTAACCACAACAACATAAGAGAACGCAATAGATGCAAACTAAATGTAAATCGCTGCAGGAAATACGATTTCAGCAATTCTGGGAGTTGAAGTCCAAATATCTTCAAGTTGCCAAGGCTGGGAAACACTGGCCTAGGATACTCAAAAGTGAAACCTCTTTTATCTTTAGTTCCTTTAAAGAAAACCAAACCAAAAGACACATTTCTATATACAGTGATACCTCATCTTACAAACCCCTCATCATACAAACTTTTCGAGATACAAACCCGGGGTTTAAGATTTTTTTGCCTCTTCTTACAAACTATTTTCACCTTACAAACCCACTGCCGCCGCTGGGATGCCCCGCCTCCGGACTTCTGTTGCCAGCGAAACACCTGTTTTTGTGCTGCTGGGATTCCCCTGAGGCTCCCCTCCATGGGAAACCCCACCTCCGGACTTCCCTGTTTTTGTGATGCTGCAGGGGAATCCCAGCAGTGCAAAAATAGGTGCTTCGCTGGCAACGGTAGTCTGGAGGTGGGGTTTCCCAGTGAGGGGAACCTCAGTGAAATCGCAGCATCACAAAAGCACAGAGGTCCGGAGGTGGGGTTTCGAGGACTTCGGTGTTTTTGCGATGCTGCGATTTCACTGATGCTCCCTTCGCTGGGAAACCCCACCTCCGGACTTCCGTTGCCAGCGAAACACCCGTTTTTGCGATGCAGGGATTCCCCTGCAGCATGGCAAAAACACGGAAGTCCAGAGGTGGGGTTTCCCATGGAGGGGAGCCTCAGGGGAATCCCAGCAGCTGAAAAACGGGTGCTTCAGCTGGGTGAATTTTGGGCTCGCACGCATTAATCGCTTTTCCATTGATTCCTATGGGAAACATTGTTTCGTCTTACAAACTTTTCACCTTAAGAACCTCGTCCAGGAACCAATTAAGTTCGTAAGACAAGGTATCACTGTATCTGAAATGAATTTAGCTTTGGAACGAGGAGAGAGAGGCATGGCCTCGAGAGCAATCACTGTTGTATTTTTTGTTTCCCTGGCCCGGTGACTTTAAAAACAAACAACGAAACCCGCAAAACCTCAGCCCATTTGCAGGAAGTGAAGTATTTCCCCCTCGTCCCTGCCCTTCGGTGATCTGAAACTGACAATCCCGAAAGTATTCTAAACCCTCCAATCCTCCCCCCACCCCAAAAAAGAGATCATGTTCATGAACTTTTTGTTAACCGTAGCACTAAAAGCAGGAATTGCGCCCTGCAGGTCCGTTTTTTCATATTAACAGAGCCAGGATTGTCTTCGGCCCGACCCATCTCAAATGGGGAGGGAAGCGTGCGGAAGACGGTAAGAGATGAATTGGAGTCGCTTTGTCCTTTGTGTGCCGAGATCTTACTTTCCAAAACAGGTCCCTCCTCAGTCAGGGTCTGTTTTTTTGTGGGTTTTTTTTCCATTTGTCGTGTTGGCACCCAGTGTGGCCC
Organism: Erythrolamprus reginae; assembly: GCF_031021105.1. Lineage (NCBI taxonomy): Eukaryota > Metazoa > Chordata > Lepidosauria > Squamata > Dipsadidae > Erythrolamprus > Erythrolamprus reginae. Next base: position 6,363,536 of record NC_091960.1, read on the forward strand.
ATGCCAAAGTACAGAAGCTGTATTCTGTTTTGTGCGCGCGTGTGCGTGCGCGCGTGTGTGTTTGGCTTTCAAGGAAACAGCTCCTGGCAATGGGACTTGATCCACCTAACTCGTGAATTCTAACACTATCCCTTCACGGTAGTAAGTTGGGAGAGAACGGTTTAATAAAAACCTTTCTGTATGTATAAACCTTTTTATTGTGCCCATCTCTCTGTGTGTGTGTACAAATGGTGGAGGGGAAGAAAACTCAGTTTAGTTTAGTTTAGTTTATTTAGATTTGTATGCCGCCCCTCTCCGAAGACTCGGGGCGGCTAACAACAATAAAAAAACAATGTAACAAATCTAATATTAAAAAGTAATCTAAAAAACCCCAATTTAAGAAAGCAATCATACCAACAAACATACCATGTATAAATTCTATAAGCCTAGGGGGAAGGGAGAGAAAATTTTGAATTCCCCCATGCCTGACCACAGAGGTGGGTTTTAAGGAGCTTGCGAAAGACAAGGAGGGTGGGGGCAACTCTGATATCTGGGGGGAGCTGGTTCCAGAGGGTCGGGGCCGCCACAGAGAAGGCTCTTCTCCTGGGTCCCGCCAAATGACATTGTTTAGTCGACGGGACCCGGAGAAGGCCAACTCTCTGGGACCTAACCGGTCGCTGGGATTCGTGCGGCAGGAGGCGGTCCCAGAGATATTCTGGTCCGGTGCCATGAAGGGCTTTATAGGTCATAACCAACACTTTGAATTGTGACCGGAAACTGATCGGCAACCAATGCAGACTGCGGAGTGTTGGAGTAACATGGGCATGCCTTGGGAAGCCCATGATTGCTCTCGCAGCTGCATTCTGCACGATCTGAAGTTTCCGAACACTTTTCAAAGGTAGCCCCATGTAGAGAGCATTACAGTAGGGTTGCTGATTAGGTGCAGCTCTTGGCTGGGGTCTCTCTTTTCTAAACTGCTCAAAAAAAATAAAGGGAACACTTAAAACCAGTGTTTCCCAACCTTGGCAACTTGAAGATATCTGGACTTCAACTCCCAGAATTCCCCAGCCAGCAAAGCACTCTAATAATCTGGTTTACTAAGCATGTCTCCCCTGTGGTTTTTTTTCTGCAGGGGACCTGTGGAAGGGTGGGGAGATGAGATCAGCTTTATGTATGTTGTTCATAAAATCATACATCACAATGTACTCCCTGTTAGCGACTACTTCACCTTTAACAACAACAACATAAGAGAACGCAATAGATGCAAACTAAATGTAAATCGCAGGAAATACGATTTCAGCAATAGAGTGGTCAACACCTGGAATTTACTATCGGACTCTGTTGTTTCTTCCCCCCCATCCCAAAATCTTCAACCTTACATTATCTACAATAGACCTCTCCCCTTTTCTAAGAGGTCTGTAAGGGGCATGCATAAGTGGACCTTTGTGCCTACTGTTCTTGCCCTAATGTCTTTTTATCTTTTCTATCTCTACTTTATACTTATGCGCCTCTATGTTGGTTGAGGCAGGCAGGATTCCCTTGAGTACCATTTGTTGGGGGTCAAGGGAAAGGGAGGGTTTTGCCTTCTCTTTCTGCTCAAGATCCCCATGGACAATGGGTGGGCCACTGTGTGACACAGAATGCTGGACTCGATGGGCTTTGGCCCGATTCAGCAGGGCTCTTATGTTCTCCAGGTCACATGATCATATTTCGGGCCCTCTGCAAATGGCCTGCATTTATGTCTGTAGCATTATGGGTCGCATGGCCACATTTGACAGTGCTTTGGCTGAAAACTGACATTTGCCAGCCCATAGTGAACTGATTTATTTTATGACAACAGTGGTCAATTTTAAATCCTAGTCGTTGCTTAATGCCACAAAATAGGTGTTACAACGCATGACCCAGAAGGTTGGAGGCAGCATGCTGACATTGTAAACCATAAAGTGCCGTAAAGCACCATAGGGGTGGCATATAAGTCTTAAATTGTAATTGCCATTTTTGTTTACATGTGCCAAAGCCAGTCCCTATATTTGTAGATCTCTATCTATTTGCCAAATCTCCCACAACTGCATAAATATGCACGTACAGCTATGTAAGCAATTTTGTATTTGTCTGTCTCTGAAAAGTTCCATTGCATTTAGTGCGACATTAAAAAAAGGTTATCCAGAAGTATTACTTAGCTCAGTGTTTCCCAACCTTGGCAATTTGAAGATATTTGGACTTCAACTCCCAGAATTCCCCAGCCAGCGAATGCTGGCTGGGGAATTCTGGGAATTGAAGTCCAGATATCTTCAAGTTACCAAGGTTGGGAAACATTGACTTAGCTGTTCAGAAAGTTGTGCTGCATCTATGCAGACTTCAAAAAACAACAGCTATTGTTATTCCTCATCTTGCCTGGAGGAAAATTCAAATGTACCACGAACAAAACTGCGACAATTTAATGCCGGTCCCACGTTTATAAATTAACTGGACTCAATCTCTGCTTCAGATCTTAAGAAAGAAAAAAAACCTTTGCAATTTCTTCATCATCAGATGCTGATTCTAGCAACTATCTTCCCAATATGTGATATTTTCCAAAACATCCCTGAAAAAACAACTGCAATATTGCTGTTACTGTTACTATTATTCGTGGCCGTACAGGAAAATTACCTTAGCAGATAAAATGACATCATTCCCACTGGAGAATATTATTTCTAGCACGTGACATGACGTGCAATTTAAAACGCAGGAAAAATTGATGGAAAACAAAACAAGAAAGCTAGAGCGGACTGCGCCTGCGCCTTTTGCTTAATGTTCATAATAGCTGGGAATCGCATTGCTGGACATGCGCAGCTACAACTAGCCAGGGGAACTCTGAAGCCCAGCCGCGTCTCACTCATACAGGTCTACGGGTGCTTTCTGTGGTGCGCATGCTCTCTCTGTCTTTCAGCTGTCTATTATATTGCCTGAAATAAATTACAATAATGTACCAATCCTGGCTCAGATATTGGGAGCTTGCAGGCTTCCTCATTTCCCCTAAATTATCTGTGTAAAAAAAAGCGGCCCGCAGCCCTAAGCACGCAGCGGAAACAAGAGCATATCGTGCAGGCGTTCGGAAAGGCCCGCTCTACGGGAAGAGCGGGGGCCTTTCTGGAGAAGGAAGGCCCCCCTGACAGAGGCCTAATATGGAGCGGAGCGAGAATATGTGGAAGGGATGACCCGGGAGCCGGCAGAGATTTGGGGCAAGTTTCCTGGCTCGGAGGGCCGCAGCTGGAAGGGGGTCCAGATGGAAGGCTCCAGGGGCCGCTGGGACATCAGTGAGAGGCGCCTCGGCGCCTTTGTAGGCCGCGGCGGCAGAGGGCAGGCGAGGCGAGGAACAGCAGCAGCCCCGGCCTGGCCTAGCTGTGGGGCAGCAGAGGGGCTCGTCCAGGGATTGAGGCCTCCGCCCGGTCCCCAAAAGGGGCCGAAGGAAAGAGCGCCTTCCCAGGAAGAGGGAAAAAAATAAAGCGGGCCTTTTCTTAACGCAGGGGTAGGAAAAGTTTGCTCTTCTATGACTTGTGGACTTCAACTCCCAGGATTCCTCAGCCAATAATGCTAGCTCAGGAATTCTGGGAGTTGAAGTCCACAAGTCATAGAAGAGCAAACTTTTCCTACTCCTGTCTTAACGGGAAGGATGTGCTGAGGGGCAGCCCGCAAGGCAGGCCCCGTCCCGTTTCTCTCTGGGCCGAAGCAAAGAATAGAACAGAACAGAATTCTTCATTGGCCAAGTGTGATTGGACACACAAGGAACTTGCCTTGGTGCATATGCTCTCAGCGTACATAAAAGAAAAAGATACATTTGTCAAGAATTGTGTGGTACAACACTTAATGATTGTCATAGGGGTCAAATAAGCAATGAAGAAACAATATTAATAAAAATCTTAAGGATACTGTACAAGCAACAAGCGACAGTCATACCGTCCTAAGTGGGAGGAAAAGGATGATAGCAATGATGAGAAAAACTAGTAGAAATAGAAGTGCAGACTTAGTAAATAGTTTGATAGTGTTGAGGGAATCTGCCTCTTGGCTTAGGCAGGCTTGGCTTGGCCTTCCTCCTTCTGACAAGTTGGGGATGTGGCAGTGTTGGAAGGGGAAATCCACTTGGTTCAGGTCCGAGCCGGGAGAGAAAAAGTGGCTGGAAAAGACCAACAGGGAGGCTGATTGGAAAGTGCCTCTAAAAACATGTTTCTCCATTGGTCCTCTAGTCTAGGACAGTGTTTCCCAACCTTGGCAACTTGAAGATATCTGGACTTCAACTCCCAGAATCCCCCAGCCAGCATTCGCTGGCTGGGGAATTCTGGGAGTTGAAGTCCAAATATCTTCAAGTTGCCAAGGTTGGGAAACACTGCTGTAGGAAAATATAATGTTTTTTTTAAATATTTTTTTTCTGGAAGGAAGGGGGCTTCCCAGAGTGAGGGACACAACACATTTACCTTCTGGGTCTCAAGCATTGACCTTGCTTGTTTTATTGACCCAAGAAGACTTAGAAAAAACTTCATTGTCACTTGAAATGTACACTAATTGTACATTTGCTTTATGAGAAAAGGGCGCTTCAAAGTTGCTGTCAAACCTGCCTAAAGAAAAAGTTGTAATCCAAAGGGTCTCGAAAGGAAAATATATTCTGTGTTTGAGCCAGAGCAGAATCATGCAGGGGAAAAAAAAGGGAAATGTGGATATTTGGGTCTAGAATTGGCACAATGCCCTCTTATTGACCTAGAGTCAGAAGTCCAACTTGCTTTTAGAAGTCAGCATTTGTGGTGTGTAGGAAGGAACTGGGTGGGCCTGGATGTTTTGGCTGACTGCTTGATTTTGTTGTTACAGGAAGCGATGGCTGAATCTTCTGCAGTCGGCAAGTTAAGATTGGCCGAGCCGTTCCTTAAAAAGGTGTCAAACTGTAACAGCAGTGCATCACTGTCCCAGAAGCATCACTCGGCCTTTAAACCTGAACCTCTCTGGGTAGATGGAAACCCTGCAATAATGCTAGCAGAGGGCAAGGATAAAGAATGCGCTAGGAATACTGCCATCTGTGAGTTTTGAGTTGTTGATCCTTGATTTCAGAGGATTTCTAGAGGGTTATAGTTACATTAAAAGAAGGGTGGCATGGAGATGAAGCTCTTGCCTCAAATCAGTAGGCCGTAGTTTGATCCTAGGTAGCAGCAGAAACTTCTCTCTCGGTGCAGAGAAAATATCTGATGCGAACTCTGCATAGAAACATAGAAGATTGACGGCATAAAAAGACCTCATGATCCATCTAGTCTGCCCTTATACTATTTTCTGTATTTTATCTTAGGATGGATCTAGGTTTATCCCAGGCATGTTTAAATTCAGTTACTGTGGATTTATCTACCACGTCTGCTGGAAGTTTGTTCCAAGGATCTACTACTCTTTCAGTAAAATAATATTTTCTCATGTTGCTTTTGATCTTTCCCCCAACTAACTTCAGATTGTGTCCCCTTGTTCTTGTGTTCACTTTCCTATTAAAACACTTCCCTCCTGGACCTTATTTAACCCTTTAACATATTTAAATGTTTCGATCATGCCCCCCCTTTTCCTTCTGTCCTCCAGACTATACAGATTGAGTTCATTAAGTGTTTCCTGATACGTTTTATGCTTAAGACCTTCCACCATTCTTGTAGCCTGTCTTTGGACCCATTCAATTTTGTCAATATCTTTTTGTAGGTGAGGTCTCCAGAACTGAACACAGTATTATTCCAAATGTGGTCTCACCAGCACTCTATATAGCGGGATCACAATCTCCCTCTTCCTGCTTGTTATACCTCTAGCTATGCAGCCAAGCATCCTACTTGCTTTCCCTACCGCCTGACTGCACTGTTCACCCATTTTGAGACTGTCTGAAATCACTACCCCTAAATCCTTCTCTTCTGAAGTTTTTGCTAACACTGCTTGTCTTGCAATCTGTAGATTTGTTACCTGCATCCCAATAACTTTATACCCACTGCTGCTTTTCTAGATAGCCTGGGTGCCAATCAGTGCTTTCGATGCCTGATTACCTTCTCTGACAAGAAATTCAAGGATCGGCATATGAAGCGAGAACATCCAGAGGACTTTGTTCAGGCCAATTTGCAGGATGCCCTATTTCTCTGCTTCGTCTGTAACGAGGCTTTCAAGAGCTCCCAAGCACTTATCTCCCACCAGCGAAGCCATGCCTCGCCCTCCGATTGCAATGACTGCGTGCGCCCCACCTTTGACTGTCCTGACTCTGGCCGCCGTTTTGACCAGCTGGCCAGCTACCAGCACCACCGCCTAGGCCACACGGATGGCCAGAGCTTGCCTCATCAGTGCCCCAATTGTAGCAAAAGTTACCGGCAGCTTTCTTCCCTGCGTCAACACGAAGCTTTTCACCGGCAGAACCAGATGGTGCTACCTTCCCAGCCCTACCCGTGCACGGAGTGTGGGTGGAGCTTCAGTCGCGAGGCAGACCTGCACGAACATTACATCCGCCATGCTCGAGGGGAGCTCTAGCGGTAGCACTGCCAGCCAATGCCTCTGCTTCCTGAGTCTGGGTGGGGAATGGAAGCCCCTGGGCATTGCTGACTGGGATGGAGAGCCAGATTCCCCTTTTTGTGTGTGTGTGTGTGTGTGTGGGAATACAGTGTTCCCTCGATTTCCGCGGGGGATGCGTTCCGAGACCGCCCGCGAAAGTCGAATTTCCGCGAAGCAGAGATGCGGAAGTCAATACACTATTTTTGGCTATGAACAGTATCCCAAGCCTTCCCGTAACACTTTAAACCCCTAAATTGCGATTTCCCATTTCCTTAGCAACCATTTAGATTATTACTCACCATGTTTATTTATTAAAGTTTATTTTAAGAAATGTTTTTTAAAGGCAGACGAAAGTTTGGTAATGACATATGACGTCATCAGGCGGGAAAAACCGTGGTATAGGGGAAAAGACCCCGAAGTATTTTTTAATTAATATTTTTGAAAAACCGTGGTGTAGACGTTTCGCGAAGTTTGAACCCGCGAAAATCGAGGGAACACTGTACAGGGCAAAATCTTCGTCCTTTGGAAGTGCCGCAGCTGCTTATGTTATGGCTCAGGATCTGTAAAGAAACATTTCCCAAACTCATCTTTTTTCAACCCTTGCAGCTCTTAAGGCATGTGGGCTTCTGTTCTCAGAATTCCTCCAGCTAGCTTATAGGTAGTCCTTGACTTAACAAGTTGAGCCCAACATTTATGTTGCTGAGCAAAACACTGAATTTTGCAACGTTTTTACCAGGCACAAACTCTGGCAAAAATCACAAAATTGTGAAGGGAATCGTTTGCAGTTGTTAGGTGAGTAAAAGGGTGGTTAATTGAATCTGGCTTTCCCCACTGATCACATGACCCCAGGACAGCCCCACCCCCCCTTTACACCTTTTCAGGTAATCTATCAGCGCAAGTAACGTGTTGTAAAATGAAGGGAACCTGGATGTTTGCATCCTACATCCTCTAGCATCTTTTTGGTCATTTAAAGTGGCTTCTGTCTTTAGCCCTTGTAATCCTGAAAATGGTAAAACCAACTTGAAATTGTTTTTTTTGCAATAGCGTGAGTGAATCTAGCAATAGCACTTAAGACTTATATGCCGCTTCACAATGCTTTTACAGCCCTCTCTAAGCAGTTTTACAGAGTCAGCATATTGCCCCCAACAATTTGGGTCCTCATCTTACCCATCTCGGAAGACTGAATCTTGAATCAAGAGCTTAAAATGTGTGAGATATCCATCCACCAGTAGCGGCGGGTGCCGGTGTGAAAACGGTCGTAAGTTACAATTTCCAGTGGTGGTTGTAACTTTGAACAGTCACTAAATGAGCTGTCATAAGTCGAGGACTATCTGTCTTACAGAAGACCCCATTGCCAGTTTGGCCCCATGCAGGACTGTTTCTACTGGCTCCCCTTCTCTGGATAATAATAATAATTTATTAGATTTGTATGCCGCCCGTCTCCGCAGACTTGGATGCTCGAGTTGGGAGAATTTGAGGCAAAAGATCTTTTTAAGCTCTGAACTTGCTGTGGGTTTGTGCATCTAAATTGCACATTCTGCAGGTGAATCATGATTTATACATGGACTCCTGTATCTTTTGGGGGTCATGCTTCCTGGCACTTTATTTTTCCTCTGATATTTTATTCTGTAATGAATATTATTAAAAAGTTGAAAGAAAATAAAGAAATAAACTCCTTGTTGGATGCTGACTGGGAAGGTTGAAAATGATAACTATGAGACTTGGAGTGCGTCAATTGTTGTAAATATGAGCTGGTTGCTAGGCCCCAGATTGACCATGTGATCATGGGGACATTGCAATAATCATATGAGCAAGCACTGGGTGTAAATCATTTGTCCAGCTGTCATAACATCAAACAGTAGCTATGTGAACGATTGTAAGTCAATATTTATACATATTTGGGCTTTCCTAAATATGCCCATGTCACACCAACACTCCGCAGTCTGCATTGGTTGCCGATCAGTTTCCGGTCACAATTCAAAGTGTTGGTTATGATCTATAAAGCCCTTCATGACACCGGACCAGAATATCTCCGGGACTGCCTTCTGCTGCACGAATCCCAGCGACCAGTTAGGTCCCACAGAGTTGGCCTTCTCCTGTTCCCGTCAACTAAACAATGTCGTTTGGCGGGACCCAGGAGAAGAGCCTTCTCTGTGGTGGCCCCGACCCTTTGGAACCAACTCCCCCCCCCATATCAGAGTTGCCCCCACCCTCATTGCCTTTCGTAAGCTCCTTAAAACCCACCTCTGTCGTCAGGCATGGGGGAATTGAGACTCCCTCCCCCTAGGCTTATAAAATTTATGTAACATGGTATGTTAGTATGTATGATTGGTTTCTAAATTGGGGTTTTAAATTAACTTAAATATTAGATTTGTTTACATTATATTATTATTACTGTGAGCCGCCCCTAGTCTGCGGAGAGGGGCGGCATACAAATCTGATTAATAAATAAATAAATAATAAATATTTTCTAGTAATAGTCTTGACTTCCCATCTAATAGAGGAGGAAGATTGGATAAGTTGCTATATTAATTCCGACCCAAATACTGGATGTAGTTGTCAGTTACCAAATAGACAATTTTATCCTCCAAATGAGATTCTCCCCAAGCCCCCTGTGGTCAGAGAAACCACAGTGGTCTTGCATCACTGAATACTATTTGCTTCAGTCATGCTGGGCAAATATTTCGTAAGGGGAATTTGGAATTTTGATCCCGCACTGCCTGGCAGGTCAAATTAAGATAAACAATTTTTTTAAAAAAAATAGGGCCTGACGGAGGGTGAAGATTTTAAAAACCCAGCGAGTTGCATACTATAAACGAGGACGATGATCAAAATAAGAACAGCTGTTTTAATTGGTCATGCAGCAAATCGCAAAATAAACAACCGTTTTTCAATTAACTTGTAGCATGGCTAAATGTATGTTGTGTAGAATTTTTCATTGCAGTTTGCATCCTGAAGACAATCTATCCATGTTTTTAGTAACTCTGTAACACGACCTACTTCCAGGACAAACAAATGGAAACAATGACTATTTTAAGCTATAGAATTAGAATTCTCCTGGGCAGAAGACACCTCCCTTTTTAAGCCTGTGTAACTTCTGGGGAATTCAAAGAGGTTTTAGGCACAAGCTGTGCTTTCCTGAACAGGTCAAACTCTAAAGCCTGTCCGAGGATGAAATGTGTTTGCTCTCTCTCCCCCCACAACCCCCGAAAACAAACTTAACTTTCCACTATATAAGTCTGGTGCTGTAAGCCAAGATCCTAGCAAGTAAGCAAGCAAGAATTTGATTTCTCTGTAATAGGAACTGTTTTTAAATTTAAAAAAAGTCTCACCAGTATTTCTCAACCGTACCAAGTTTTAAAATGCAGGGACTTGCAACCCCCAGAATTCCCCAGTCAATCGTGCCACACATTTTAAAAAGTTGTCGGGGTTGAGAGAGACTGCAATGTGTGTATGAGCACTGCAAAGGGGTACAGGCTTTTAGCAATGGTTTTCCATTCCTTACTTTCTACATTTCTACAGCCAAATCTTGCTGGGCCCTTTCCAAAAAACGCCACCATCGCCGCCGCCACAGGACACTATGCCAAACAATCTTTGCTCTTGCATCACCGTGTCCTGTTGCAGAGAGGTTGTTGGCCTTCCTTCTCTCCTCCCACCCACAAATCCAATCTATCCCTCCACCTCTAGTCCTCCGAGAAGGCGGCGAGCAGCACCCTCTCTGCATCTTCCGACAGTTCCACTACAGCTTGTTTCAGCAGGTTGTAAATATTCTCCACCGAGATCATGGCCTCCTCCACTTTCGTTCCTTGGCCCCAGGACGGCACGTAGCTCCACGCCCAGCTGCTCCACGAGGGAGACTTAACTATGAGGGGGAGGACCTCGGCGGGTTGCATCGGCCGGGCGAAACGGCTCTGGATCCCTTCCTGAAGCCGTCGGGCTGCTTTGCCAGTACACCTGGCTGTGTTCGCGACGGACGCTTGATTCAGACCCAGTTCGATGCAGAAGCTGGCGATGATGTCCAGGAGCTGATTCGCCACAGTCTCGTTGAGATTGTCCACGGCGGAGAGGCCAACTTGCAAGGTCTTCTGCCACACGTCCTTCATCAGCTTTTTGCTCTTCAACCTCACCAGCTGGAAGACGACCCTCAGGATCGCTCCCCTCAGTGCCTTCCTCTTCAACTCGAAAGCCCGTTTCTGGAGTTCTTCCCGAAGGAGAGGGAGGTCGTAGGCTTCCGCCATGAAAGAGGAGACCAGGAAGACTGGACAGTTGACGCCATCGTTCTTCAGAGCTTCTACGCAGTTCTTGCGGATCTGTTCCTGACGTTTCTCCTTCACGTCGGGTTGAGACTCCACATCTACGTCTATCTTGTTCCTCACAAAGAAAAACTCTTTCCCTTCCGAAGCAATCGTCTTGGCCAGGCAGCTGTGGATGTGCTTGTAGCGCTCTGAGGCCACCAGCAAAAAGGCGCTGTATCGGCTGAGGTCCAGGCCCTTCACATCATCCTCCGTCAATCCTACTCCTGGCAAGTCCCAAAGGAACATGTTAGGGACTGATGGGAATGGGTAGGCTGTGGCTGTCTTGGTGGTCTCGGCCACACCAGTAGGGGCTGCCCCAATCTCTTCAGAGCCTACCCTCCTCAGTGCATTGATCAAAGAGGAATTTCCCGACCCTGTTTCCCCAATCAGAGCTACATTCAGATGGATTTGGGTGGGATTGGCCAGCGTAGTCTGGATTATTTCGGGGACTTCAGCCAAGGTTCTAAACTTGGAAATCTCAAACAGGTTCTGGACCAGCTTTTGACTCACTGCGTGGATGTCCTTCAGATTTCCCTCATGGTGCCTAGAAAGAACCAAGAGCAGAAATATTACTGTAAACATAAACACATTACCTTCCTGAAGTCATTGGTTGCGTCAAAGATGATACACAGGGTGGATTCAATTGAAATCATGAATTAAATCTCTATTTAAAAAGGCTTGATTTTAAATCAACTCTATTGATTTTAAATTTTAAAAAATCCAATTTTTAATACTTTTTAAAAACAGTAACGATGACATGATTTACCACTTAGTAACCACTTTGCAGCTCATTTAATAACAGCTGCCAATCAACCGTGGTTCCTAAGCAAGGATGCTAAAGAAAGTCAGTGTGTGAAAGTAGTACTGAGTAATAGGAACTTTCTTTGATAGTGCAACACCTTGGTCTCTTCAGCCTTGAAAGCCAGCGTTTAAGAGGCGATTTGATTGAAGTGTATAAAATCATGCATGGATAGAGAAAAATTATTTATCACACAATACTAGGACAAGGGGGCCCTCCAAAAAGCTCATAAGTAAGAAAGTGAGGACAAACAAAGGGAAATATTTCTCCACCCAGAGGGTCCTTGGTTTATGGAATTCACTTCCAGAAGAGGTCATGACAACTGTCAGCCTGGATAGCTTCAAGGCAGGATTAGACAGATTCATGGATGCAAAGTGTATCATAGGTGTTATTGAAACAGATGTCCAAGTGCCTCTTCTGTGTTGGTTGAGGCAGGCAGGGTTCCCTTGGGTACCATTTGTTGGGGGTCAAGGGAAAGGGAGGGTTTTGCCTTCTCTTTCTGCTCAAGATCCCCATGGATAATTGGTGGGGCCACTGTGAGACACAGAATGCTGGACTCGATGGTCTTTGGTCCGATTCAGCCTGGCTCTTCTTAGGTTCAAAGGTGCCTCTGCAAAATTTCTATCTCGTGACGTTGAAACTCTGCAGAGCTGATGGGGTTTTGCGGCCCCGTCGGCAGGAGTTCTCCCCTCCTCACTTCAGTCTTTCATTCCCCTACAGAGGCTCAACCATCTTAGGAGCCTCACATCTTTGTAAATTCTCCTCGTATCTCTAAATGGGTTATTTCTTTGGCAGCGGTGGGGGAATCACCCGACAAATTTGTCGACTATGAACTACCGGACTCTGTTGTTTCTTCCCCCGATCCCAAAATCTTCAACCTTACATTATCTACAATAGACCTCTCCCCTTTTCTAAGAGGTCTGTAAGGGGCATGCATAAGTGGACCTTTGTGCCTACTGTTCTTGCCCTAATGTCTTTTTATCTTTTCTATCTCTACTTTATACTTATGCGCCTCTATGTTGGTTGAGAGAGGCAGGATTCCCTGGGGGTCAAGGGAAATGGAGGGTTTTGCCTTCTCTTTCTGCTCAAGATCCCCATGGACAATTGGTGGGCCACTGTGAGACACAGAATGCTGGACTCGATGGGCTTTGGCCCGATTCAGCCTGGCTCTACTTATGTTCTCAAGTGTTCTGTTTTGGCATGTTTATTTGAGTTCCATATAGAAAACTAAGGAAAAAAGGACATTAGCTCGACTAAACAATGTCGGTTGGCGGGCCCCAGGGGAAGAGCCTTCTCTGTGGCGGCTCCGACTTTCTGGAACCAGCTCCCCCCAGAGATTAGAACTGCCCCTACCCTCCTCGCCTTTCGCAAACTCCTTAAAACCCACCTTTGTCGTCAGGCATGGGGGAACTGAAATATCTCCCCCGGGCCTATACAATTTATGTATGGTATGCTTGTGTGTATGTCTGTTTAATAATGGGGTTTTTAATATTTTATATTGTAAATTATTAGATTTGTTATAAACTGTTTTTATTGTGTTGTGAGCCGCCCCGAGTCTACGGAGAGGGGCGGCATACAAATCTAATAAATAATAATAATAATAATAATAATAATAATAATAATAATAATAATAATAATAATAATAATGTTAAAGGACAGAATGGCATTTTTACATCTTTTTCCAACCCTGGAAGAAAAATCAAAACGCTCAAATCTAAGTCAGACCCTCCTTGACCCCCTTTTACCTTTTCAAGTTTAGCGCTTCTCTTTCCAAAGTATCCTCGAACCAAGCAAAATCGTATCTCTCTGTCTGCAGCCCAGACACCAGGAAGATCTCCTTGGTCTCCAAACCATCCTTGGCCAACGTCTCGGTCAACGCCTTCCGGATTTGGTTCATCTGCTGCGCAGAGTTGTGCCTGCATTGAAGGCACCTTCTGGCTGTGTGTAAATCTAGGTCAATCTTGGTGCGAACCACAAAGACAGCTTTCTTTTTCTGCTTGATGGCCTTAAGGACTTGAAGATGGACGTCTCTCAACCCCCCGGTTCCCACCACTATCACAAAGCAGCTGAACTGCTGAAGGTCACCCAGCTTCTTGAGATAGGCAGCCGGGTTCTCAGTGGCCTCAAAGCCAGGTAGATCATGCAAGACAAGGTGAGGGAAGGTGGGATGGACGTGGACCTCTGCAGACTGTGTGAGCCGTTGAGCTTCCCGGAAGTAAGCAGTGAGGTTTGTCACTGGGCGGGGCTTGCTCAGGAGTGCTTCAATCAGCACGGTCACACCTGCGCGGCGCTCTCCTAGGATCCCGACCTGGATCTTCAGGTTCAAAAAATCCAGCAGTTCCTGGGTTTGAGAAGCAGCTGCGAAGGAGTTCTGGGCCAGGAAAATAGCCTTGTGGGTTCTCAACTCTGCTTCATCTATATAGGGAAAGTTATCCATGGCTGAGCTGCAGGAAGAGAAAAGAGGAGGTGAGTGTGGCCCAGGCAGGAACTTTCCGATGGGAATCCAGGCTTCACGCAACCACCTGAAAAATCATGCATTGCAGGGTTTATCTATCTATCATTCTATCTCTCTAATCTATCCATCCATCCATCCATCTATCTAATCTATCCATCCATCCATCCATCCCTCTCTCTCTCTCTATCTCTCTCTCTATCTATCTAATCCATCCATCCATCCATCCATCCATCCATCCATCCATCCATCTATCTATCATCTACCTACCTACCTAACCACCCACCTATCCATCTACCCATTTATCCATCTATCCTATCTATCTATCTATCTATCTATCTATCTATCTATCTATCTATCTATCTATCTATCTATCCATCCTATCTATCATCTACCTACCTAACCACCCACCCACCCATCTATCCATCTACCCATTTATCTATCTATCTATCTATCTATCTATCTATCTATCTATCTATCTATCTATCTATCATCTACCTACCTACCTACCTAACCACCCACCTATCCATCTACCCATTTATCCATCTATCCTATCTATCTATCTATCTATCTATCTATCTATCTATCTATCTATCTATCTATCTATCTATCTATCTATCTATCTATCTATCTATCCATCCTATCTATCATCTACCTACCTAACCACCCACCCACCCATCTATCCATCTACCCATTTATCTATCTATCTATCTATCTATCTATCTATCTATCTATCTATCTATCTATCTATCTATCTATCTATCTATCTATCTATCTATCTATCACCTATCTCTCTCTCTCTATCTATCATCTACCTACCTACCTACCCATCTATCCATCCATCCATCTATCTATCTATCTAATCTATCTATCCATCTATCCTATCTGTCAGTCAGTCACTCTGTCTATCATATCTATCTATCTACCTACCTACCTACCTATCCAAGGTCCCTTCCAGGAGGCAGTCAGCTGCTGTGGCCTAGAGGTGGGAAGCTCTTGCCTTGCAACCAGGAGATTGTGAGTTCAATCCTAGGTAGAGGAAAATGTAAGGCCTTCTGTTTAGGTGAGAAGGGGGGGATTGGATGGGGGGCTGGACCAGATGACCTCCAAGGTCCAGGGGGGTGGTCAGCTGCTGTGGCCTAGAGGTTGAGCTCTTGCCTCGAGATCAGGAGGTAGTGAGTTCAATCCTAGGTAGCCCCCCAGTCTTCGGAGAGGGGCGGCATACAAGTCTAATAAATTATCATCATCATCATCATCATCATCATTATCATCATTAGTAGTAGACGTAGGCAGGGTGGGTCCGACTAGATGACTTCCAAAGTCCTTCCCGACTCTGTTAATCTGTTAAAGGTCGGGGATTCTCCCCCTTCGGCCTTTACAGGGGACTCCCCCGCCCTCCTGGAATCCCCCCACCTCTTTTTGGCCACTTCCCCGGGATTTGCGGGTTAAGAGCCGCTCACCTGTCCGCGGAAAAAAGGCCAGGAGGGGAGATCCGAGGCCGGCAAACAATAATAAGCCTAGGGCGGTGGCCGTCCTTCCCTCCACTCCCACGTTCCCGCGCAAGCAGGCCCGTGCGCGCGATCCAGAAGCCACTTTAAGGCACCTTCGCTGCGCGTCCCGGTTCCTCTGCGCCGCAAAAACCGCCCCTTCTCTGACGCGGCCGGGGTGTGTATGTGTGTGTGAGGAGAGCTGGGTAACGAAAGCTGCCGGCCGGAGGAGGAGAAGCGAGCGAAGGAAGAAAGGGGGGCGGCTCGGTCTCTCTGAGGCCCCGGAAATCTGGCTTGGCCCGCGCCGGACGCGCGGCCTCTGCTCTCTGCGGCCTTGTAGGCCCGAGCCACCTGGCAAGGTAGGTGGGGAGGAAGGGCGGGGTTGCGACGGCCGGATACCCCCCCCCCAAAAATGAGACCGCCCACTTGGCTACAACCCCCCCCCCCCAACCCAGAAGGCAAAGTGGGCTCTTCTACGACTTGTGGACTTCAACTCCCAGAATTCCTGAGCCAATCCTGGTAGCTCAGGAATTCTGGGAGTTGAAGTTCACATGTCGTAGAAGAGCCGACTTTGCCTAGCCCTGGCCCAACCGGAGTCGAGCGTCTTTCTAGCAAACAAGGATTGCTGAACCGTCAGAATCTGGACAGCTCCATATATACACACACACCCAGCGCTCTCGGGAGCCCCACAAACAAGGCCGGGGTCTTCCCGGCATCCCCCCGGCTTACCTGGCCAGGTACAGAACAACAGGGTTTCCCTCTGGCTTGGCGACTCTTGGTTCCCGGAACTGCCCAGGTGAGCGTGCAAAGTCAGGAAGAAACAAACAAACAAACACACACACAAAGACACACCCCAGCCACTCTGGTCCAGCTGCTGAAACAACCAGGCTAGAAACCAGGAAATGGAGAATCCTAGTTTGATCGGAAAGCTGGCTGGATAGATTTTGGGCTGTTTATTTTGCGTATGGCACATCATAAGTAGACTGGCAATAGAAATGAAAGTTTCAACTAGATGAGTGAAATAATGTTTGTTTGTTTAGAAACATAGAAACATAGAAGTCTGACGGCAGAAAAAGACCTCATGGTCCATCTAGTCTGCCCTTATACTATTTTCTGTATTTTATCTTAGGATGGAGATATGTTTATCCCAGGCATGTTTAAATTCAGTTAAGGGGACACAATCTGAAGTTAGTTGGGGGAAAGATCAAAGGCAACATGAGAAAATATTATTTTACTGAAAGAGTAGTAGATCCTTGGAACAAACTTCCAGCAGACGTGGTTGGTAAATCCACAGTAACCGAATTTAAACATGCCTGGGATAAACATATATCCATTGTAAGATAAAATACAGGAAATAGTATAAGGGAAGACTAGATGGACCATGAGGTCTTTTTCTGCCGTCAGTCTTCTATGTTTCGTTGTTGTTGTTGTTGTTGTTGTTGTTGTTGTTACTGTAATGTAATGTAATATATAAGATTAGATTAGATTAGATTAGAATAAAATATAAACAGTTTTCCCCCGAATGCCATAAATCTGCTAAACAAATAATTGTTTAGTCTAAAACAATAATAAATAATAAAATGTTTAAATAATAATAGTCTGCACTACTGTTACTACTAGGTTTTTTTCTCAATATTCCTATCACCCATTTCCTCCCACTTATGACTGTATGACTGTAACTTGTTGCTTGTATCCTTAAGATTTTTATTAATATTGATTGTTTTCTCATTGCTTATTTGACCCCTATGACAATCATTAAGTGCTGGACCTCATGATTCTTGACAAATGTATATTTTCTTTTATGTACACTGAGAGCAAATGCACCAAAGACAAATACCTTGTGTGTCCAATCACACTTGGCCAATGAAGAATTCTGTTCTATTCTATTCTATTCTATTCTATTCTATTCTAGTCTATAAATAGAATATAAATAGAATATAAATAGAATAGAACAGAACAGTCCATAGCTGGGGCAGAACAGGGAGGTGAAAATATACCCATACCAAGTTTTATGGGCATGCAGTAAAAATAAACGAAATTATTATTATCTTTGTGCTCTCGGCCTGCGGCCAATTGTATTTGATTCGATACTTGGTATCTGCGCTACTTAAAATGTAGCCAAGCTTAGGATTTGATTTTAGCTTTAAAAAAGGGAGTTTTTGCCCCTCTCTGACAATTGTCTTCCCTTCTTTAAAGGTTTACAGCCTGCTCAGAAGAAAAGTTAATCTCTTTGTCGACACCAAACATGTCCGCAAAAATCTCTCCAAATTCTGCTCCGGGTTCCCCCGATTGCGGCGACGTTTCTATCATCTTTGTGGGAAAATCCGGCGTCGGCAAATCGGCTCTCCTTAACGCCGCCCGAGAGATGACTGAAGATGATGCCGGATCAGCCCCCGTGGGGGTTCCGGTGAAATCGGAAAAGCCCATCATGTACCCCGACCCGACTTATAATAATTTACTGCTGTGGGAGCGGTCGATGGAGGGTGAGGGCCACGCGGATCAATGGATGAGAGAAGCCGACCTGATTGTGTTGGTGACTGATGACAGGTTTGACGATTCTCACGGCCGCCTTGTTTTGGAAGCCCGCCAAGCTGGCAAAAAGGTCTATTTTGCCCGGACCAAGGCCGATTTGGAACTTCACACTCTCAAGCGGTTGATGGGGCAGCGTTACGATCGGTCGGAAGTCCTCCGGGCCCTTCGCGAGGCGTGTACGGAATCCCTGGGGATCCTCTCTCTTGTGGATCCTTATGTATACCTGATCTCTGCTTTTGAGCCTGGCACCCTGGATTGCCCCCAGCTGCGGGAAGACCTGCTGAAGGACCTGCACCAGTACGAAAGGTTGGTATGTGTTGTGGTTAGCTCTGGCCCAGCTCCTGCCCCAAGGGCTGTGGGTGTGCGGGAGACATCCACATGCTGCAGGCCTGTTTTGCCCCTGGTGGAATCTGATGATGAAGGCTCCTCTGACCAAGAAGACATGAGTGACAGGGAGGAGGAGAGTGTGGCAGACAGCTCAGAAGGAGATCAATTATCTAGCTCCTCCTTGGATTCAGAACAAGAGTTAATGATACAGCCACGCATGCGGAGAGCGATGCATAGGCAACAACAACTGAGATTATTATCATAGAAAATGAGGCCACCTGTGGTTGGGTGGGGCTGTGGTCATTAGTGAGGCTGCTATAAAAGCAGCCTGTGGGTTTGGCCATTGTGGAGGATTATCTGATCGTTGTGTTTCGTGACTGCTTTGCTGCGTTTGGCCTTTTGTGTGCTGATTTTCCCCCGCTTTGAAACTAAACCAGAGCAAAGGGTGTTTCACTTTGTGAAAGAAGAAGGACTGTGAATTGCCTCGCAGCTGCAAGCTAAGTATCACAGAATTGATAAGGGACTTGTACCAATTACCAGTTTGTTTGGAGACCAGTGCTCTTTGCTATACCAAAAGAGGGCTTGGTTTAAGTGAATTTTCATTATAAAGAACATTGTTTTGAATTTTCAAACGTGTGCGTGTCTGAAATTTGTACCTGTGAATTTTTGGGAGGAGTCTATCAGAGAGCCCAACAGAACAGTATGGCAGCTTGGCAGCGAATACCGGTGGTCCTCGGCTTATGACCATGACCGAGCCTGACATTTCTGTCGTTCAGCGAGACATTTGTTAAGTGAGGTTTGCCCAGCGATGGGCTATGAGCCAGAACACTAAATTGTGCTCACTGATGCGGCTCGTATGTTCTTGCGGGACCAGCGCGATTTTGCTGCTGCACCTGTGGAGGTAGTGAAATCACACACGGAGCCGCAGGTAAAACCTCGCTGAAACACGGGTGCAATTTTGCTACCTTCAGAGGCAGTGTTCCCTCTAATTTTTTTGGGGGGTGGGCGGAAAAGTATAGTGTCTGAGTGGCAGTGCCTTCGGGACTGGGCGGCACAGAAATAATAAACAAATAAACAAACAAACAAATAAAAAACCCACCCTGTTTTGCCTCAGAGAATTTCAAAATAAAATACTGTACTGTGTGTCTATAACAGTGAGCTCATAATAGGGCAACTCTATCAATATCCAAATGCCACTTAAATAGTTGAGCTAGTTTCAAACTAGATTTTGATTTTCTTTCTCTCTTCCTTACTCCCATTCTTTTTCTTTCTCTTTTCCTTCCTCTATTTTTTCTATCTGTTTCTCTCTCTTCCTCTCTCTCTCCTTCCCTCTCACTCTTTCCCTCTCGGCTTCTGGGCAGGTTTGGAAAACTCTGAGTTGATGATGATTTTTAAGTGAGCGATTGCTCACTGCTCAGCTTAGAGGGAACTATGTTCACAGGTGCAGCTGCAAAATCGCACTGGTCCTGCAAGAACTTATGAGCCGCGGCGGTGAGCGCAATTTAGCGTTCCGGCTCATAGCCCACTGCTGGGTTTGCCCCATTTTTATGAACTTTCTTGCCCCAGTTGCTAAGTGAATCACTGTTAAGTTAGTAACACGGTTACTGGCCTTTTGGTGGTGCTTAAGGAGGCTTTGGCAGTCCAAAGCGAACAAAGCATTTTCCTTTTTCTGGGCGCTTGGACAGGGAATAAACCTCTGCCAGCGCCCAGAGAAAAGAAACGCTCCCTTCGTTCTGGGCAGGCAAGGAGTCACTGCAGCGAAGGAAAGGCGCCGGCTACAAAGCGAGTGGAGGTGTCTGCGCCTCCTCACTGCCTTAGAGTCCTTCTTTTTTTAAAAAAAAAAAAGTCTTAAAGTTTTGGATTATTTTGATTCCCCTCACCTCGCCTTCTTCCTTCGGCAGCGATACTCCTCCTCTTCTTCTTCCTCCTCCTTCTCCCACCCAAATTCCGAGCTTTTATTTCTTTCCTAATGGGTTTGCACGCATTATTTGCTTTTACATTGATTCCTGCGGGAAAAATTGCTTTTACTTAAGAACGTTTTTACTTAGGAACCTGGTTACGGAACGAATTAAGTTCTTTTTTTTTTGAATAAACTTTATTGATTTTCTTAAAATTGACACACATACAAATACACACTTAACATAAACTTGGGGTTGCAGATACCCCTCTTGTTCTAGAAGTCAAATTGCGATACAGAAAAAGAATACATTATTAATATCTTAAATCAACATGTTAATTTAAATGAAAAGAAGAAATTTTGTGTAACCTTATAAAGAGAAAAAAAAAATAAACTTCGTATATAAGCAAAATACAAACTCAAAGTTTAAATCCTAACAGTACTTCTATTGTTCACACATAATATTCATTTTTACTTCTTCTTTTTCTCTATCCATATATACACTTTATTCCAAATCACATAAAATTCTGATTCTTCTTGGTTATTTAACCATCGTGTCATCATATCCATTTCAGCGCAGTCTAATATTTTCTTGATAACCTCTTCCTCTCTGGGAATATCTTCCCCTTTCCAATTTTGCGCATATACTATCCTGGCCGCTGTCGTTATATGAATGACTAGATGTAAAATATCTCTTATATTTCTGTTTAGCTATACCCAGTAAGTAAAATTCCGGCGTTTTTTTCTATCTCTTGCATTACTATTTTTTTTTTATTCTTTCTATCACGAATTAAGTTCTTTTTTTTTAAAAAAAAATATTTTTATTGATTTTCAAAAAAGACAAAGACATACAACATTAAACATTTAAGGAGCTACCATTGCTCCACTTATCATAGAAGTCTAACTATTACTGAAATATAAAAAACCTAACTGTAGTCATATCAAAGCAGAAATACCACACATGTTAGTTACATTCTTATTGAATTCAACTCTATTTTTATAATATTAAAGTTATTATTCAAATTTCTTTATATTTTAAGATATTCTATACTTAAACAAAAAAGGGAGGTTATTAGTAATACAGAAGAAAAAGAAAAATGAAAAAATATACACTTCTAAGTTAGTTATGCTATATATTAATTCATTCTATCTTATAATTAACTATTAATACCATTTTTAAAATTCCACCAATCATATACTTTATTCCATATTTTATAAAATTCTGTTTCAGTTTGATTATTTAAACGTTTAGTCATCATATCTAGTTCTGCACATTCTATGATTTTTTTTAAATACTTATGTGTCTTTTGGTATTGTCTTTTCTTTCCATTTCTGTGCAAATACTATTCTTGCCGCAACCATACATGTATTATTAAATAATAAGTTTCTTTTTTATACTTTGTATTTGAAATACCCAATAAAAAAATTCAGGAGATTTTTAAATCTTCTCTTTTTAAGTTCTTAAGTAGAGGCACCACTGTATTTCAAAATTTCCTTTGCATCTGTGTTTTTCCCATTTGGCTTTACCTGTCTGGCCTTGAACTTGAGGTTTTTTTAAATCCATCCACACCTTTCACCGTCCCTCCTATCCTTTCCACAGGCTGCAGAAGCCCACCCGCCTTGGCTTCGAGGAGTTCAGCGAAAAGGAGATTGCCGAGATCCAGGAAGCCTACGAACTTGGGGGCCTTTCCGAGGTGGTGACCCGAATCCAGGGCAGTTTGGAAGCCATCTGGAACGCCCAGCTGGACATTGCCATCACAGGAGAATCGGGCGCCGGGAAATCTACCTTTGTTAACGTCTTGAGGGGCATGAGCGATGAAGAGGAAGGGGCGGCCGCAACAGGGGTAACCGAGACCACCATGAAACCCACATCGTATCCTTATCCCGGCCACTCCAACGTCATCCTATGGGATCTCCCCGGGATAGGAACGCCCAACTTCCGGGCGGATGAATACTTAGAAACCGTGGCCTTTTCCCGTTACGATTTCTTCATCATCCTGGCTTCTGAGCGGTTTAAAGAAAACCACGTCCGTTTAGCCCAGGCCATTGTCCAGCAGGGGAAGCAGTTCTACTTCGTACGCACCAAGATAGACAACGATTTGGAGGCCGAGCGGAGGAAGAAGAACCCGCCCAGCGAAGCCGACGTCCTGGAGGTGATCAAAAAGGATTGCCAGAGCAAGCTTGCCAAAGCTGGGCTGACCGATGCCAAGGTCTTCCTTCTCAGCAATTTTTACCTTGACAGGTTTGACTTCCAGGCTTTTGAGGAAACCCTGGAGCAAGAACTGCCCACTCATAAGCAACAAGCTTTCCTCCTGTCTCTGCCCAACGTCTCCACGGTGATCATAGAAAAGAAGAAGAAAGTCCTTAAGCAAGAGATCTGGAAGGTGGCTTTGATTTCTAGCTTGGTAGCTGCCGTCCCTTTGCCGGGCTTGGCCTTCACTTGTGACGTATCCATTTTGCTTAAGAAGTTGTCCAGTTACCGGCAAGATTTTGGCCTCGATGCTGCGTCTTTATCCCGTCTGGCTGAACGGTCCGGGAAACCCATGGAGGTCCTTAGGAAAGAAGTACACAGTTGCCTGGGCCGTAGCATCAACAAGGATGTGGTCATCAGTTTGCTGGGAAAGGCTACCGGAACGGGCCTGATGGTAGCCAACCTTTTCCTCCACCGCTTCCCGATTTTCGGAGCCGTGGCCTCCGGCGGCATCTCTTTCCACACCACCTATTCCATGTTGAGCCAGTGCCTGGAAGAGTTGAGTGCGGACTCCCAACGCGTCCTTATGAAAGCCTGCGGAAGTAGCGTCTGACGGGGCTAAGACGGTTTACCCATCCAACTACAGTTCCCATCGTTCTCAGCCGGCCTGGCTTTTGGCTGCAGTGGACGGACTTTCCTTGTCCCCATTTCTGATCTTCCTTAAATGTTTTTCTTAGTCGTGGAGGCTTCCTTCCTGTAGCTTCTATCCCTAAAAAGCTACTCTTAGCACAAAATCCTGAGGACTAGGAACAAGCTTTGCTTTGGCTTTGATGTTCTGGAGACAGGATGGGCCGCTTTGTCTGAAAAAGGTTCCATCGGCCCTACAGTTATTTATTATTTTAAGCATTGTAATTCTTCCTTTCTTTTCTAATGAGTTTGAATGAAATGTAAGGTTTTAGTGACAAATTGCTGCCCTAGCCTTAGAATGATTAACCAGAAATGTGGAAGAAGGAGGAGTAAAGGAGGGGCACGATATCTAATAATATTTTCCAGAGTTAAATCCAGATGTAAGCCATAGAGTTGTCCAATGGGAAGGCTTGATTGGAGCAGGTTGAATGTAAAATTTCCCTGTTGTGGTGACATTCCCTTGGCTTGCCAGTAGAGGGCGGTGCTGTCTGTTTACTAGAATAAAAAAATACTATAGGTCACATGGCTCACTGGGGAATTCTGGGAATTGAAGTCCACACTTGAGGTTGCAAATCATTGATCTGGAATACAGGTTGAATTGGAATTGGTGTATGTCTGTGGATATATGTGTGTATATGTGTACATCAAATGTATATACAATTGCATGCTGTGCAAAGGATCAAATAAGACCTTCTCTTTTTCCCCCCATGCTGTAGAAACGGTTCACCATTAATAAAAAATATAGTAGAGAAATGCAATAATGTCCGAAATAATTATTTGAAGTGTCATCCTGCATGGACACCATTGGAGCAACTTCTTAAAACTTGTGGTCTTCAACTCTCAGAGTCACCCAGAGAAATCCACAAGACTTGATTGCCAAGTTGCTACGATTGGAGACCCCTGTTCTAGATGATAAACCTCCCAGGGACTAAAATGCGTCCATTTTTCTGATTCCCTGTATTGAGAAATTTAGGTGATTTTGACCAGCCCTAAAGGTCTTGGAATCTGGTGGGATTGGAGAAGACTCCTAGGGAGACATTCTGGCTGGATTCACACAATGTATTTAACCTTACACTCTAGAGTAGAAAATGCACTTGTATTCACCTGTTTCCTCCCAGGAGATTCCTAGAGAGGCCCCATGGAGGCTTCTCCCTGCCTTTTCCGGTTACAGTTTCCTCCCAGGAGATTCCTAGAGAGGCCCCAAGGAGGCTTCTCCCTGCCTTTTCCGGTTACAATTTCCTCCCAGGAGATTCCTAGAGGCCCCATGGAGGCTTCTCCCTGCCTTTTCCGGTCCTGTTTCCTCCCAGGAGATTCCTAGAGAGGCCCCATGGAGGCTTCTCCCTGCCTTTTCCGGTCCTGTTTCCTCCCAGGAGATTCCTAGAGAGGCCCCATGGAGGCTTCTCCCTGCCTTTTCCGGTCCTGTTTCCTCCCAGGAGATTCCTAGAGAGGCCCCATGGAGGCTTCTCCCTGCCTTTTCCGGTCCTGTTTCCTCCCAGGAGATTCCTAGAGAGGCCCCATGGAGGCTTCTCCCTGCCTTTTCCAGTTACAGTTTCCTCCCAGGAGATTCCTAGAGAGGCCCCATGGAGGCTTCTCCCTGCCTTTTCTGGTCCTGTTTCCTCCCAGGAGATTCCTAAAGAGGCCCCACGGAGGCTTCTCCCAGCCTTTTCCGGTTACAGTTTTGGAGGCTCGGGTTTGTAAGTAGAAAATGGTTTTTGAGAAGAGGCAAAAAAATCTTGAACACCTGGTTCTTATCTAGAAAAGTTCGTAAGTAGAGGAGTTCTTAGGTAGAGGTACCACTGTATACTGTGGTCAAGCAAAACCATAGAATGGTTTAACATAATGCCTATTTTTTTAAAATTTACAACTACAGTATTTGAACTGCATGCCTCCTACTCACTAGACTCCTAAGTCACTCTGGTACTTAAGATAGCACGTAGCTTCTTGAACCAAGCTGAATCATAAATGACTTGACATGAACTGTTTTAACCCAGTTGAGTAATGTTATCTGAACCTCAACACCTCAACACCGTATTTTCCCCAAAGCAAGACCCTGTCTTATATTTTTTTTGAACTCTGAAATAAGTGTTTGGCCTTATTGCCATGCACTCAAAAGCCCAATTGGACTTCTTATCTTATTTTGGAGGAAACAGGATAGTTAAAACTTAGGTTTACGGAGAAGGTGCCATCAGGCTAAAATTGATTGATTTATGCTTTAAGAGCCTTCTAGGTGTTATTCTAGAGCAGTGATTTTCAACCTTTTTTGAGCTTTTTTTTAAACATATACAGTGATCCCTCTATTATCGCGAGGGTTCCGTTCCAAGACCCCTCGCGATAATCGATTTTTCGCGATGTAGGGTTGCGGAAGTAAAAACACCATCTGCGCATGCGCGCCATTTTTTCTATGGCCGCGCATGCGTAGATGGTGGAGTTTGTGTTCCCCGCCGCCCACGCAAAGGGGAAACCCCGATTCGGCTCCTCGCTGCTGCTGCGCTACCGAGCAGATCAGCTGCTGGGCGGCCGAAGGAACCTTCCCTGGGTCTTCCCCCTCTTGCTGGCGGGCGGGCGAGCGGCGGGCATCAGCGAGGAGCCGGGGTTTCCCCTTTGCGTGGGCGGCCGGGAAGACCCAGGTTGGGGGTTCGGGGGGGTGCTGGGAAGCCCCCCAGGCCGGCTGCGACCTTTTAAAACAGCCGCGTCGCTTCCCAGCTGAGTCCTGAAGCCAAACACGGAAGTTCGCCTTTGGCGTTTGGCTTCAGGACTCAGCTGGGAAGCGGCGCAGCTGTTTTAAAAGGTCGCAGCCGGCCTGGGGGGCTTCCCAGCACCCCCCCGAACCCGGGTTGGGGGGTTCGGGGGGGTGCTGGGAAGCCCCCCAGGCCGGCTGCGACCTTTTAAAACAGCCGCGCCGCTTCCAGCTGACTCCCGAAGCCAAACCCGGAAGTGGTTTTTTTAAAATTAATTTTTTTTAAAAATCGCGATATAGCGTTTCGCGAAGATCGAGATCGCGAAACTCTAGGGATCACTGTACAATTTTTACATATACAAAATCATGGGGCACATTGAGTGGGGAGAAGTGGGGGGGGGGCTAAAAAACGTTTGGACAAAAAAAATTATCTCTCTCTCTTCCTCCCTTTTGCTCTATTTCTCTCCCTTTTTATCTTCCTTCCTTCCCCCCTCTCTCTATCCCTCTTTCTTTCTCTCTTCCTTCCTCTCTTTTTTGCTCTTTCTATCTCTCCCTCCTTCCCTGCCTATCTTTCTATCTCTCTCTTGCTTTCTTTCTCTCTCTTTCTCTTTCTCTCTTGCTTTCTTTCTCTCTCTCTTTCTCTCTCTCTTGCTTTCTTTCTCTCTCTCTCTTGCTGTCTTTCTCGCTCTCTCTTGCTTTCTTTCTCTTTCTCTTTCTCTCTTGCTTTCTCTCTCTCTCTCTTTCTCTCTTGCTTTCTTTCTCTCTCTCTTTCTCTCTCTTGCTTTCTTTCTCTCTCTCTTTCTCTCTCTCTTGCTTTCTTTCTCTTTCTCTTTCTCTCTTTCTTTCTTTCT